>NC_050454.1:29097655-29397655 GCF_903995425.1 Onychomys torridus
TCAAATTGGAAGCCAAGTCCTGCAGAAAGTTACCGGGGCAGGCTCTTTCTTTTTATTATTGCAGACAAATCTGTACCAGGGAGCAATTGAAAGCATTTCTCTCATTCCAAAGCAACAGAGAGACTAGTAGTTTTCTTGGCCTTGTGCCTATAACTGATTTGGATACAGCATGAGAAGGTGTTAGCAAAAGTTAACTTTTCTGAATATTTATTTATTGTTATAGTTTGGGAATGGGAACATTTCTTAAGACTTATTCTCTAGTTTTTGGGTAGAAAATATTAATAGAATTCCTGTATCCACAAGCCAAGAGATATAATGTATTCTGTGGGTTGGAATACAGGAATGAATTCCATGTACATGATCATTATTAAAACAGGATTCTGCCTGCCATTTGCATAACGGAGAAACTGCACTTATAATTCTTAGAGATTTTTCTGGTAGACCTTCTATTAAAAATATTCACATAATTTAAAGAAAAATAAGATACCCAATTTTAAAAAGTCAGCATTTACAATTATACCATCAAATGTAAATACAGGTGGCAATAAGTTGATCTTCATGAGGCTCCATGCAGGAGTAATAGCTCCAATTACTGTCACAAATGTTTGTAATTGTATCTATTGCTGCCAGACAATAAATGCTTTTTAATATAACAGGGCCATAAATGTACATGCTGCTGTTGTTTAAACAAAATACAATTTTCAGTAAATTTATCCTTGAAACACCTGCTATAATCAAAAAGAGGTGAATGCTATCAAAATAAACTGCCTAAATTAACTAGACACACATACATTTTTAGAACAGCCTGCATGATTACTCAACTGCCACATCATCTCAGAACGAGGGAAAATACTCGCTGATGGACTTTTATAGCAAGCATTCTTCAAAAGAGATTGCACAAAGCGGCTATTCTTTGAGACTGTTGTATTCTTTCAGACAAGATAGGATTTTGTGCACTGGAAGTTGTGTTTGCAAGGTCAGCTGTTTGATTTTGGTTTTGTATTTTCTTTGTTGCATGTGTATCATGGATACATATCACGTGGTGGGAAAGGTCTATTGTGCTTAAAATTATACTGAATAATACAGCGAAGGAGTGGAGACAAAGCCAGTCTCCCTAATCAACACAAGATCCTAAGTTACTTTTGTGGTCCTCTTGCTGAACACCCTGGATATTGTTTGTTTAAGCATGGCTGATGATGCCTTCCTTTCTGTTTACCTTGAGTGTGAGAAATGTTTGAACTGGATCAGGTAAAGGTCCCATGTATCACAAATTAAAGCAGAAGAATGTTTGTGCCGTAGTGACTACCATTAGCTGTAACTAAAGAGCATCAGCAGTGAATGCTGATTACCAGGAAATAAGCAGTGAAAACTGCATGCTTTGTTAATACTGCAAAGGCAAGAGCATAATGCCTCACTGCCCGCAGACCTCAAATAGACACCTGTGATTGAGAGCAGAGAATTAATATATATTGATTATAATTAAAATGTCTAGACTGCCTAAATATTTCATTATTGTAAAGTATGATTTAATGTTTCCCTTGAATTGCTTAATATAAAATATGAATTGAAGCAGAAACCATTTGTCACATGGACCTCCTGACAAAATGTAGTTTTTATTGGCTTGACTCATTTTTCTAATCAGCCATGTTAGAGTCATTCTCACTATTACTATGTTTTATTTGAAATTTCTTAATGTTTGACCAAAATTTTATTCATGTGGTTTTTATCTCATTATTTTTGACTGTCTTTATATCAAAGAAATGGTTTATGTTTCTTGTTTCTTTACAAATGTAGAAGACAGATATTTTTGGTTTGTTTACTGGAAGGATGTTGAATGTCAGTCTTAGATCTAAGTTTTGATCAGCAGATTCTTAAACTTGGGTGGAACTATTGTTAGAGGCTTGACACAAAACCAAGTCACCTGGGAAGAGAGTCTCAAGGGATGGCCCGGATTAGATTGGTCTGTGGCCAATTGGTCTATGGAGAACTGCTGTGATTGTTGACGGATTTGGGAGGGCCAGCTCACTCTGAGCAGTGGCACTCTTGGGAAGGCTGTCCTGGGGTGTAGAAGAAAGCTGTCTGATCACAAGAAGCCTGAGAGAACAATTCAATAAGCAGCCTTCTGACATGGTTTCTGCTTCGGTTCCTGTGTGGGTTCCCGCCCTGGCTTCTCTTTCTGATGAACCCTTGAAGTGTAGGATGAACTGAACCCTCTCCTTCTCTGAGTTGCTTTTGGTTGATGTTTATCACAACAGGCAAACCAACTGGAACAAGTGGCAAGCTTAGTCATCAGTTCTCACAGTAGTTGCTCAGTATCACAGGATATCAATGCTGATTTCTAACTTGACCTGTGAGTATTTGCCTTGTGAGATCTCTGCTCTGGACATGGCATTCTGAAGCCTGTAAGCCCTCAACAAGGTCTGTCTACTTCATATCAAAGAAGTGCAGCATGGGATAGCCATGAATGATAGTTCTTGGTTAACATGTCAAGGCTCTTTAGTAGCAGATGATAGTAAGGATAACCTCTGCGCAGTTAGAGGTGATTGTTTAACTAACAAGATATTACCTTGAGAACTCTGGGTCTCCAGATACCTGTGCTCCTTCTGAGTGCCACTGTGTTCATGGCTGACTGTTTCTCTACAATGAGAAGAATAATCAGAAAAAAAGGAACTTCCCAAAGAAACATTACTAGTGATTATACACATTCCCTAAAGCAAGTCAACTACAGCACACACTACGGATTGTACAACAATTGTTTCCACTTCCACAGTGTGTGTGTTCAAAGGTCCCCAGTGGACTCTTGTACCTTGCCACAGGTCTGAAAGCAGTGAAAACAGCCAACCAAGGATTAAAACCATGAGGCAAAAGAACGCTTTCTCCCTTCAGTTGATTTTTCTTGAGTCATTTGTCAAATTGATGAGAAGCTGACTAATGCAATGGCTTATTCCACTTAACATAATGTCCTCTATTCCATCACTATTACTGCAGATGCCAAAGCCCCATTCCTGTTAATGCTACAAAGCATTCTGTTGTAATTATGTACATTTTCTTTATGCATTGCTCCAACCTCTGGATTTCCCCCACCACGTGCCCCTTTCAACTTCAGTCTCAGTTTATTTTTTAATAACTCATTGAGTACCTGGTTACACAGCACATGGTTGTGGGGACTTTCACTGAAGCTTGATCAACCTACCATGGACGACACCCTATTGAAAACTGACTCGCCTTTTTTTTTTTTTTTTTTTATAAGCTATCAACTCTCAGTGCCTACTTGGCTAGAGGTAGAGGCTTCCTTGTCCTCCCTCATCCATGCTAGGATGTTGACTGTCTTGATTTTGTGCAGCTATTGTTTAGACAACCACTGATGCTGTGTTTACCCACATCACTCAGAGCTTTTTTTTCACAGTATGCATTTGGAGGTCAAAGGACAACTGTATGGAGTTGATTTTCTCCATGCACACTTAATGAGTTCCAGCAATCCAACTTTGGTAACCAGACTTGGCTTGCACAGCAGGAATCTCTACCCACTGAGCCATCTTGCTGCTTTGATAGATTTCATTTGATCATGGTGAATAGTGTGTGTATACATAAATATGTGCATGTAATCATACATGAATACAACCTTTGAGACAGAGACTTGCTCTGAGGCTGGAGTTCACTACATCAGCTAATCCGGCTGGCCAGCGAGCCTCTATGATCTGCCTGTCTCTACTCACATACCTGCAGCCCTAGCGCTGGAGTTACAGATTAGTGCCTATGTGCACAGCACTGGCTAAGGATCCAAACTCAGGTCCTCATGCTTGCATAGGCATAATAGGCATAGGATTGCAATGGCATCCATCAAGCCATTTCCCCAGCCTATTATACCTTATTTTATTGTAATCTCTTTATATTTGCTAAATGTCTTGTTCAGATTAAAGTTCTTTTTCTTGCTTGATTAAACTTTCCAAATTTCTTATATTTCACTGAACTTCCTTTAAAGATATCATTTAGGTTTTTTTGGTTTTTTGTTTCAAATAACTCATCTATTCCTTTTTCTTTAGGGTCCATTGCTAGAAAGTTAATTTGTATTTCTTTGGAGGCATGATTTAACCTTGTTTTTTTCATACTGTACATATGTTATTTGTGCATCAGATCTGTTGACTCTGTCAACTCATATGAGGGCTTTTATAGCAAAAGGCTTTCTCTTGGCAGCATGTCCTATGATATCAATTGTGTATGGTACATTGACTTGTGTCTCAGGTGGACACAGTAGTACACTCACTGTCAATATTCTTTAGCTGTAATCAGTGTTGGCAATGCCTGTAAGTATCTAAGTGATCTCAGCTGCAGGAGTCTGTGCGATTGCCTGTCTAGCTAAGTGATCTCAGAATGGTACACATCAGTGAAGCTGGGATAACCATCACTTTGTGAAGGATGCACAGAGGAAAGGAGGGATAGACAGGTTCAGGTAGGCATGATACAGTAGGTTCAAGAGCAGAGATAGAGCACCTATAATATTAATGTATGCATGCTAAATGGAGGATCAGGCCATTCTGGTGGTCCTTGGCAGCAGGAACAAAGTGTTGGCTGGACCACACTAGCGGCCTAAGGGGGAGGGTGCCCACTGTTTCTCAAGGGCTGCAGAGGAGCTTTTGCAAAAGCTGTGATCAGGTGAATGGAGATAAACTTGCTGCCTGGTACCTGAGTCTAGCTCTCCCTCTGGCCACTTTCTAGTGTCAAAGGTACTACCATCTCAGGATGGTTCTCTGTAGAGCAGCTTGAGAAAGACACATGATCTAAACTCTTTCTCCAGGCTGTTGAAGGAGCTTGTGTCCCCAGCTGCTCCCTAAACTCTGCTAGAACTTGAGGGATGAGTGCAAGTTTCTCAAGGAGCAAATGTTTCAAGAGTCCATGGTATTAGTAGGAAATTATATTGGCCTCCTGTTTACCCAGTTTTGCCATGTGGAGTCCCTCTTGGTTCGAGGTTTTTGGTGACTGATACAGACTCTGTCCCTTTCTTTCTAAGGCCACATCTCTGCCACATCACTACTGAACTTCAATAATCTTCCTCATATTCTTGTAGACTAAAAGATTGATTGCTTTATTTCTTTATCTATCTATCTATCTATCTATCTATTTATTTTTGGCCATTTTGTGTTGAGGAAAACATGTCACGCTTCTAACTTGCAGATGTCACCCTTTCTTTTAAGTACCAATTTTTGAGTATGAAACCCATCTTGTATTTTGAAATAAATTCAAACACAAACTCAATTTGAGCATACTGTTATTATCTTTAGCTTTTTTTCATTCCTACATTTGATTTGGTAATTTTTTTGTTTAGTATATTTATAACTCTTTTATAAAAGGTATAGAAGGTATTGATCTATAATTTGTTGTTGCTTGGTTGGCTGGTTTTGGCTTCTGGTACCCTTGTCAAGTTTTAATGTAATGCTATATGAGCCTCGAGAAACAAATTGGCTCTCTCTCCTCTCCTCTCCTCTCCTTTCCTCTCCTCTCCTCTCCTCTCACCTCCTCCCCGTCCCTTCCTTCCTCCCACTTTCCACCCCTTCTTTTTTTCTACTTTGCAATAGACTTTGTACATGATTGTTATTTCCTATTTAATTAACTGTTTGGGAAATATACTGTTCAAGCCATCTGGGTCTGGATATTTCCTAATGAGAATGTTTTTAATTCTATTTGTTGATCCTGTGAACATTTAAAATTCATTTTAGGACAGTTAATATATAGATTAACTCTTGTAAGTTTTCAAATATTAAAAACCGTGTTAACTTTGCCTTTATGCTAACAGAAGCATGATAGAAAGAAGGCTCATTTGAGTTACAGTCCCAGAGTGTCTGCTGGCCCTGTTACTGCTGGGTGGCAGCACATCATGCTTAACTTTTGTTTTACAAGTGTGGTAAACAGCTCACCTCATGGTCAGAACATGGGAGAGAGAAGAGGCTGAGGTCCCACTACCCTTTTCAAGGGCCTGCACATAGTGACCCAAACATCTTTCTCTAGCCCCACTTCAAGTTTCTACCCCCTCCTAATGCCTCCTAGAAATCAAGCCCCAGGGCTTGAGACTTTAGAAGCTATGAAGATGCAAATCTTACCACAAATAAAAGGGGGGACCTGTAGGGCCCTGCCCCCCCCCCCCCCCCCCCATTTTGAGTAACTATTGCCTTGCTTGCTGCCCTTGACCTTGATATCCTCCCTATGCTAATTCCCTGCTGGGTTCCACCCTCCTGAATGCTTAAGGGAAGTTCCTTGTCTGTGTATCCTGCATATGGGGCATTAACAGCTTAGATGCAAGATTATAAAATATCAGTAGCAAACTTCTGCCCTCTGAGGTTCTCCCATTGTGCTGTAATGTAAGCCTGTATTTAAGACCTCCTCCCTCCTTCAATAAACAGCATTCGACAATTAAAAAAAAAAAAAAAAAAAAGACCTGAAGTAAGGGGAGGGCACCAAATCTGTGCAAAAACTCAATAAATTCATCCCATGAAAAAAAAAAAAATTAAAAATAAAGTTAAATAAATTACAAAAAAGGAGATTAGAGTCATGATTACCCACTGTCCTCTTAAAATTTGAGTTATATCTTAGTGCATTTTTCATTGGAAAATTTATGTTAGATAGTCCATGTCATTTTGAGCTTGATGATGGATTTACCTGTGTGACTCAGGGCTTCTACTTAAAAGTGGCCAAGTCTTGATATCTGCATTTCAATAGAATCTCTAGACAAAATATATGTCCTGAGATTCCAGTAGTTCTTAGCATAATGCTTACATATATGAAATGTAATGCTTGTTAACATTGTGGTTATCTTTATTAGACTTAAAGAGACTATAGGACCCTTGTGACTGTTGAGATCCTAATCTACACTAAAGCAAGGCAGCAGCAGAAAGCCTCCTGAGTCACCAAAATGCATACATGTGGTGTGCACCCATGTGCTATGTGTGTATGAATATATATATATGTGTGTGTATACGTGTATTCTGTACTATGTAGACATGTATATGTATGAATGTGTATTATATGTGCATTATGTCTATGCATGTGTCTATGTGTATTATATATTTATGTGTATGTGTGTATATGTATTACTTATTTATGTATATGTATATACACACATACATATCTACTGAAGCTCATTTATTTGTAGGAAAGTCCCATAATCCATCTTTGTGAGTTGTTTATTTTGTGTTAGAGATAGTCCTAGCAGGGTGATCTAGTTTGTTCATCTGGAACAGATTAGAAGCAGTAAGATTCTCCAGTGTCTATACTTTAGCCAAACAATAGGAAAATGATTTCATTCGGTGTTCATGTTTGAATAGGGAGTTATTATTTTAACCTCTGTTTTTCTTTTTGAAACTGGGGACAGGATAAGAAAATGAAAGTGACTACTTTATAAAGGAAAATCTGTGACAGAAAAGGACATTTGGTTTCCTTTTCAATTAATGATAAACTGTGAAAATCAAACAACCTCAGTTTGTTTCCTAGCCTGTGAGCTGGAGTACAGGATTTCTTCCTTTATACACTACAGTAACTATGAAAACATCTAGAGAAATTGAAATTGAACAGGGAAAATGAGGTAACTGTCTAAAATAGAACCTATAGGAGCCCTAATACACACTTCTTATATTTATGAAACTGCAACTGCAAAGCCTCATTGATTTGAGATTTCATTAGTAATTATCAGCAGTGGATCCAGGGTAGAGACAGTGAGAACAGAAGAGAAAATGAGGCCCATGGCAGAACAGAGGTGACATTGTTGTCCTTATGAAGTAGTGATTCAAGATACAGCTTCTCCTCCTCTGAGGGGAGAAGCAAATGCTTCCAGTAGACCCCAAGAACTAGTAAGTTCTACTGTGTGGTGCCTAGAATGCATCCCAGCACACGGAAGGCTCCTGCTTTGGCTTTTGTGTCACAGACTCTAACACTATGTCTGCCCATGAGCACAGAAGCTCCAGCTTGATTTAACATGGGAGGGAGAGTCAAACATTTCACTGTTGTTTGTTTTTTCTACTCTTTTGCAGGGCCTTTCCCCAGCTCCCAAACAAATACACAGAGGCTTTTCTTACTTGTAAATGTCTGACCTTAGCTTGGCTTGTTTTCCTTAACTTAAATTATCCCATCTACCTTTTGTCTCTGGGCTTTTCCCATTCTCTTACTTCTGTGAATCTTGATCTTACTCTGTGGCTGGCTGTGTAGCTGGGTGGCTGGCCCCTAGAGTACTCCTCCTTCTCTGGCTATGTCCTTTCTCCTCCAAATTTCTCCTTCTATTAATTCTGTCCACCTGCCAGTCCTACCTATCCTTTATCCTGCCTCGCTATTGGCCATTCAGCTCTTTATTAGACCATCAGGTGTTAGAGACAGGCATAGTAACACAGCTCCACAGAGTTAAACAAATGCAAAATAAAAAAAGTAACACACCTTAAAATAATATTTTACAACATTTTACGAGTTATATGTTAATGCAACTTATACAACAGACATACAAGGAACACTTAACTCAACTGTTTAATCCTTGAGTCCCTTACCCCATAGTTTCAGAGAGAAGCTTTTAGTCATTGGGTTGGAACCACTACCTACCTACCCTCCCAGAAAAGAAAAAGACACTAAACTGAATCTGCATATGCAAAAGAGACCAGTCAGGTGATAACAACCTTGTGGACTCACAGCTACCTAATAGCTGCAGCTAGCTCACATCCATTTTGATTGTATGTTGTTCTATAAATCACCAGCTAGACATACTTCTTCACAATTCTCCACTTCTGGAAGGAGGAGATTTGGAATATAATTTAGTGCCAAAGAATTCAGAGTGAGGAGAAGGAAAATGCTAAGAATACCTTTGTTATTGATCCTCACAAGTGATAGAATTATAGGAGATTTTTTATGAAATGATTTTGAAAGATAATAAGCCTAAGGAACTGGGACTCTAGATGAATGGTTAGTCCTCAGCATGCTCAGTGCCCAGGGTTCAATCATAAACACTGCAAATAGAAGCAAATTGAAGGAAGTGGTGTGCTGGATCCTTACTGCTCTCCATGCCATTGAGAGAGAAAGTTTGTGAAACGAAGTGAAACCTTCAGCAGACAGTATAAATGGTTAAAGAACACTAAACCATGACTCAGAGCACAGAGGCTAGGAGGCCAGTAGACTCAGAGCACAGAGGCTAGGAGGCCAGTAGACTCAGACTTAGAGCGTGTCGGATAGGAGGCCAGTAGACTCAGACTTAGAGCGTGTTGGATAGGAAGCCAGTAGACTCAGAGCATGTGGGCTAGGAGGCCAGTAGACTCAGTGGACTCAGAGTGTGTCAGATAGGAGGCCAGTAGACTCAGAGCATGTTGGATAGAAGGCCAGTAGACTCCAGTAGCTCACAGTACTCACTGGATATGTAACAGAAAGAGGCCATAGTTCAACCTTATAAACTCCATAGCAGTCTGTTTGATCACAAAGAAAATCATATACGACTTCTGAAAATCCAAAGGTTTGGAAATACATTATCCAGACAGAACACTGGAAAGTTCCTGTAGCCTACCTGACTCCTAGTGTTTCTCACTGTAAAGTGTGTATGTAGTTGTCTCCTCTGCAACAAACAGCCCCAGACCACAGTGGCTTACCATAACAATAGCAATCATCCTGGCTCCAGATAATGTTTGCTGATGTGTGGTCAGCTGCCAATTAATTCTAGTGAGAATTTCTCAGTCCCAAGCTCAGGCTAAAAGACATCGGAGTAAGACAGCCTCCTTGTCTTGGCTGAAAGATAGGACAAGGGCACTCTTAGGTGGCTACCTCTCCTAACTTCTATACAGTCTGTCATTCCACTGAAAAAGAATCACACAGCCAAGACTATCAGTGGAGCAGGGAAGTCCATTCCTACAATTACAAGCCAGAAAGTCTCACTAAACTGTGTAGAGAAGGGAGAAATGGATCAGAAGACAGTATCTACTTATCTCTCCAAACCTTTGTGCTTCAAATATGTAAAGTTACATTAAAGTGGCTGCAACTTAATGCATTCTTCACCAATGTTTGAATTGCTAGCCCTGTTGAATAGTTCCTTTTAATGTTACTTATTTTGAGACTCCAGGTAGGCTTCAAGTCCTTACGTATCATTAAAACCCATCACTTCTCCATTCTTACCACACAAACCTTTGTAAAGCTTTCAGCTAGCTCAGTTGTCGGTTCTCAGATGTGTGCCTTCCCTCCTTTATATTCATGTTTTTAAATGGCACAGTTAGAATCACACTTACTTCCCATTATAACTATGTTAAAACCTTTGCAGGAACTTCTTGGGCAATTAATGTGATAAAATTCTCTGGAAAGCTTTAAAAAATTAAAGAATAAAAATGAAACAAATTATTCTATATTCAAACCTGTATGTTAATGTAAAAACACACAAGCACAACCATAATATATATACTTAAACACATATATTACTAACTTTTAATCATTTAAATACTTAGTCTTTGGGGGCTGTGTTTTCTATTATCTAAATGCTAGTAAGCATACATTTTTGCTAATCATTAAAGGGACATGAACTTATCATTTAATACATATTAATGTATATGTAATGAAAATACAGATTTTCAGATTTCAAAAATAAAGCCAGCCCATTTCCTGACTTGAGCACCCTGAAATTCCCTGTGTGTTCTTCTGTATCATTTCCTTCCCCATCCATGCTAACTACTATCCTCAAGTCTGTGGACTGTTCTTGGCGGTTCCCACTTTTCTGGGTGTATTTACCTCAGTGTATCTCTCAACAGTGTATTGCTAAGTTCTGCTTGGTTTTGAAGTTTATAAGAATTGTTTTATACGGTGTGCATTGTTTGTAATAGTAGAATGAATGATACAAAATTAGCAACATTATTTTCTGGTGTTTTACTTTAACAGAAAACATGTACATGAATCTATGTGTGTTTCCAGTTTGGGGTGGGAATATTTTCTGGAGTTAAAATTTCTGGATTAAAAGATAAGAATATTTTAAAGCCTTGTTTGTTTTCTTTAAAAATCAGTGTTCATCAGTAAATGTGTCCATGGAGATTTTAAAAAGACATGTATTTGGATTTTTCTGGCAGATAATTCTAAATCATGACTAGTGTTGTACTTTAATTGCCTATAAAAATTACAGAAATTTAACAAGTCCAAAACCAAATTCCTTGGCTATATCCCTCTCTTTCTTTCAAATCTGTGTGAGCTGGACCACTGCAGAGCCTCCCAACTGGACCACTGCACAGCCTCCTGACTAGACTACAGCCTCCTGACTGGACCACTGCACAGCCTCCCGACTGGACCACTGCACAGCCTCCCGACTGGACCATTGCACAGCCTCCCGACTGGACCACTGCACAGCCTCCCGAATAGACCACTGCACAGCCTCCCGACTGGACCACTGCACAGCCTCCCGACTGGTCTCCCACCAGCCTTCCGAATCTTGCTTTTCTAGTGGGTCCTTTTTCAAAGCACAGACTTGACTTTAAAATTCAGACCAGCAACATTTAACAGTGTACCATTGTCCACGTGGTAAAAGCCTCACTCCTCACTTGTTAGGAACAAAGCCCTGAAACAATTGACTCCGCCCCTTCAGTTTTATTTCTTCGTGATCAAGCCTCTCTGCCTCCCACTCCAGAGTCTGTGTTTTATACTTGAGCCAGCCTACACTACCATGTTTCTTATGTTTTTCTTGTTTGTGTCATTCTTTCAACCTCACCTTCCTCTCCTCTTATATATCCTATTGAGATGTTACTTGTGCTTTAAGGCGCCGTAGAAACTCCAGCTCCTCTATAGAGTTTTATATCAATGTAAGTTATCATAATTAACATGGATGAGTCAAGTTGCTGACTTCAAAATATTTTGAATGTCAATGCTTGCAGAAATATATTTGTGTGTATAATTCTGGGTAGAAAAAGGACACCACATACTATCTTAAATATTTCCACTATAACAAATTAGGACCATGTGTGTGATAGATAAAAGTGTGTGTGTGTGTGTGTGTGTGTGTGTGTGTGTGTGTGTGTGTGTGTTTCTGTATACATTTATTTGGAGAATAACACACAAAGACAGAAATAGAGTGATAGGTAAAGAGAAAAATGTATACATACTTAATCTTGGTATTCATTAAGACTATTAAAAGCTTTTTGGAAACCAAGGTATACAAATAATTTCGGGAGTGTTGGATCACAGTTTCTCTTTTCAAATGTTATTTGTTCTTTGATAATTTCATATAATGTGTTTTCATTATACTTACTCCCTCCCCCTTGGAGTCCAATTTGTGCTGTCATTGTTCTAATGAATCTGATAGTCATCAGGCTCCTTCTTTCCATGGAGGTTTTCCTGGACTGACTGATGCCCGTCTCCTGCGTCTGCACCCTCTTTTCCAGAGTTGCTTGCTTAGTGGAAAGGACTTTGTCCTTTGCCAGATATGCACAGGCAGACCTGGGTGCTAATGAGGTCTTTGGACTCTAAAATGGCAATGTTGAGCTACCTAATTGTTAAATGGGTAAGGAGATTACCTTGAAGGTCCTCTCCAGCCCTTGTGTTTTGAGATGTTTTGTTAAAGATCCAGAAAAGGACAGTGCTTCTTTGTTCTCTGTTTTGCTATCCTCACTAGTGTCACGTGACAGGTGTCGTCCCCTTACCCCTGAACTGGCAGGATGTATCAAGCAGGAACTTACACTACTATGCACATGTCCTTGGCTGCATCCTCTCCTGAGGCCAGGCCTCTGCTTGTTTTTGTGGGGGATGAGGAGTGTGAGATGAGGTGCTTGGGGGTCTCTGCAGCTTAGATACATTATAATTTGATATTTGGTAAGTTTGAAGCACCCAAGACATTTTACACCCTGTTACCATCAGCATGTTTCAAAGTGAAAAAGTCAGTAGAGTGAACTATTCACATTTAATTTTTTTCTTTCAGAAAGTTCTGTAGATAGCGCAAGCAAGCCTGTCAATTTATGCAAGCAGATTTATGAGATTGAGAATAGCCTAGTCCCATCACTTACTTCAATTTACCTCTCATGATTGGTATTTCTGAAGTCATTTAAAGTGTTTACTTATAATGATATAAACTGAAATATTTTGAAGGTATTTTTTAGGGGACTACACAGTTGACATCAATTTAAAATGAGGCCAGTAGCATTGGGCTCTAGTAATCAGTATAGACTTCCTTTATTAAGAACGGAATTCAGACGTCTTGCTGAAGAAAAAGCCTATTTTCATTTCCAAGAGACAAACTAATCTTTGATACATGATATTTGAGTAAAGAGTTGATAGTTGCTTCTGGCAAACATAATCGTTACTGCTTAAGCAAGTATTTCTTGGCTAATAATTAGATTTTTTTCATTTTGATGGGTAGTCATAAATATTAACCACCAGCAGTGCAGGAATAATTTGTATTCAAATTACCAGATATCACTCTGTGAACACATAAAATAATTTACATTTACTTAGGACCTTTTATCCTAAAGTGCCCTATGCATGCTTCTTTACACTCTGATTGCAAGCTATATATAGGACTCCGCCACCTGAAATAGGACAGCTACCAAGTAATGAGGATAAAGAATGCAGCTAACCGACAGACAGGTGAAAGGAGAGAATGTGGTGTCTTTCACTTCATTCCTGTGTGTGCTTATACTAACAGGACTGGAGGATCCACGTTGACCAAATGCACCAGCACAAAAGTGGAATTGAATCTGCTCTAAAGGAAACCAAGGTATGTGAATTACTTCAGACAAATCAACATGGATTTCCTCATCTAGATCTATTGTGGTAGAACATGAAAGGAGAACAGATATAACCCTTATCTTTCAGGAGATGATTAATTGCATAGACCACATTACATCTTCACAGCCCTAGTGCCTACACCAAGGAAATAAGGCTACTTATATAAAAGCTATTTATAGTCAGACATGGTATTATACTCCTATAATCCATTTGTATTTTAAATACATATATGGATATCACATATTACACACATCTATCTAGTCGATGTTTTAGACACAAATCAGTCTTTCTCCTGATTCCCAATATTGCATGCACCCCAGGCTGACAATGGGTACTTGTAGGTCTCCCAGCCTTGTTTCCATGGCAGAAGTGGGATCTTTAGACAATGCCACAAAGAAGCAAGCTTGAGTGCCAGGCAATGGGTCCCAGGCTAGACCAGCTGCAGATCTGGGACTCTTTTTATAACTGTGATATTCCTATCAGCTTTGAACTGTGACTTCATTAAGTCATATTATTCCTTGGCTACTTTGACTTTGAAGTCTACATACAACTTATTACAACGACATAAGCTGTAGGTGTTTAGGTATGCATGAGGACAAGAGGTGGCTAACACAGCCAGGGTTCTTCTTTTCTGGAGACAGGGTCCAGGTGCAGGTCCCTCGCTTCAGCCTCCAGGGTCTTTGGATTACAGAACTGAACCATCACCTCTGGCTTCCTAAAAAAAAAAAAAAATGTGGTGTGATTAAAGTGTTTCTAATCATAAACTTTGTTTACTGTTGAAGTTTCAAACTGTCATCTTTTGCAGACGTGACTGATCATTTGTGGAGTGTATTGAAGAATATTTAACTTGTTTTTATCAGTTTTGCAAAACTTATATATTCTTTTATCTACTAAAATATCATGGAATTTCTAGGGATTTTTGGACAAGCTCCATAATGAAATTAGCCGGACTCTGGAGAAGATTGGTAGCCGAGAAAAGTACATCAACAATCAACTGGAGCACCTGGTTCAAGAATATCGTGGGGCCCAGGCCCAGCTGAGTGAGGTAATTTAGGAATGCTTTCCAGGGGTTTATTCCAATTCATGACCCTAATCCCTAAAACAATGTATTTTGTTCATAAATTGTGAAATTGGAAAGGAGGAGAGCTTGAGATGGATATAATCTAAATACATTGTATCCAAGTGTGAAGTGATCAAAGAATACAGGTTTGTTGCTAGTGATCATGACTTAGAACAAGGAGAGAGAGAGTCAGGATGCTGTTTCATTTCTGAGTGTCCCTAATTCACTGTAAAAGTAGGAGAAAGAACAGTGTGCATTTACATGTACCCAAGGGAAGAAACAGCCCTTTCCACAATGGCGTACAGCTACAGACTAAGGAACACAAAAGCAAGATCAATTCAGAGACAATTAATTAGATGAAACTGGTTTTTCAATCTTTCAGTGTTTTAGAATTTTGATCAAAAAATAAAATCCCCAGCTTTTGAAAATAACCATGGAATCCCATAGCTTTCTTTGGGATGTGTAAGGAAAATCCCATATGTGCTTAGCTTAAGCTAGACTAGTAAGAATACACACAAATAAGGGGTTCAGCAGTAGGGGGGCTAGGAGAAGGCAGTAAGGGTAAAAACGATCAGAATGCATTGCATGGACACTTATGAAATTGTCAGCAAATGATAATTTTAAAGAATACTTGTAGAAATAAAATGAAATTAAGTTTGAGATAACTGGTAATTTCAGAAGTTCTCAAAGATCAAGTTGAAAATAATTTTCACTGTTTATTATATTCTCTTTGAATTCATTATTCCCTTATATATACATGAATTCATGAGCATTTTTCCTTTAAAAATGCCCTCTGGTTAAAACCACTGTGTATCTAACACTAACATTGAATAATTGATCGCTAGATTAGTTCCTGAGAACATCTTCTAGCTGGCTGCACCATCATCCACTTTATTAATCCTTATTAATTGCTGAACTTCATACTCTACTTTGATTGATTTTTTTTTCTTTTTAGAACTAATTTTCTCTTGCATAGCACACAAATTAGATTGACCGAGAGTCACCCTCCCAGAGTGTTGAGAAAGGGTGGAGGGCAGTTTTTATTGTCAGCTGTGCCCATGCAAGTTACTCGGCTGCCATGGGAAGGCTGCAGTAGTTCATCATATTATAGTGCTTCACTTAAATGCATGGCCCTATTAATAAGGACATGAAATAACTACAGTTAAATGTCACTTTCATAAATGTATTCACAAATAAGGGGGTGTCATGCAGAAACCGCGCGCACATAGAGGTCCTATTTAAGTAATCTGCTCATGTTGGAGATTTGTCATTAAACACAGTGTTCTCTCCTCCTCAGGCAAGGGAGCGCTACCAGCAGGGGAATGGCGGAGTGACTGAAAGGACGAGACTCCTGTCTGAGGTACACCAGCACCCTGATATGATGTCACCTGTCAGCTGGGCCCGAGCCAGGCACAGCCACCCACTGCCTGAATACTTCTGATTCCAATGCGTTCCTCTCCCAACTTGCAGTCATTAGCTTTAGAAGTCCCCTAACAAGTGAACCAATTATCCTTCTCTTGTTTCTTTAAGACGTCTAAAGTTGCTGAATTAAATTAATCATTAAACTTGCTCCTATTATGAGCACATTGATAACCTTCCTAATCTTTATTTAACATAGTAATTAATAATAGAAGAGTAGACAAAGCACCATGGGAGGAGTCTGTAGCTGGTGTTAATGTGGTGCTTTGAGATGTAAAGCTTATTGTCAGTGATTGCTGTTAATCGTGTGTGTGATCCAGAGGATAACTCTATCCACTATCGAGAAGACTGGAAACCTCTTCTTTCAGGACTTATAAAATATTTGCAATGCCGTTGCATTTTGTTCCCTTGGTCTTACAAGAGAAGAAGGACCTGATACATACTCTCATTTTTCATGGGAGATGATGAGATTCAAAAGTACAAAGACTTTACAGCTATGTCAGAAGCCAGTATGAGACTAAGATCTAGACTTACAGAGCAGCACAGTTTTCATAAGCTTTGGTGGAGGAATTGAGTTTCTCTTATAAAAAGCAGTTCAGAAATATTTATTTTAACATTTAACATTAGAAATATTTAGACTCCAGTCCTGTTGTGTTTCTAGGCAAATAAAACATTCCTTGGAAGGAAAGCACTCACTAATGTGGGGTAAATGAACGCTGGAAGGGCGTCCAGGGACCACTTAGTCCTCTGGAGCCGGTCGTTGTCCCCAGTTGTGATGTTTCAGGTGCCTAGGAGAAATTAATTTGCTTTGCCTGGACGAGCACTTTATTCCCTGGGAAGGTTTTACTCACCAGAGTGATAAAAATAAAGCCTACTAAGTTACTGTAATTACAGCATAGCCCTAGATGATGTAAAAACAACTTCTCAAATTTCAGAGATTATGTTTTCTATATAATTTTAGAGATTATACTGCTGACGTAGACTTTTGCCTGCAGTGGTGTGTCTTGATATCAAGTGCAGCTTCATCTGAAATCTTTGTGACAGCACTCACATCTCTAGAGTTCAGAGTTCCTGGCCTGGAGAAGGCAATAGAGCACTTTTGTATCTCATCATAGGATATAAGCATTTTTTTACTGGCCTAGACAGGGAAAGGTAATGTGGTCTCCAAATAACTATACTATTAAGAAAGATCCTAGAAAACCAAATTGGGGTTCTAGTAACATTATATTTATTAATAACTAATTTTTGGAGAGCAATATGGTAAATGCTAGTGATAATTGCACAGTTTGAGGGCTTCGTACTACAAACAACTTGATCTTCATTCTATAATAACGCAGCATGAGGAAGCTAATGTGAAAGTAATTTGCCAGTGTTTTATAAACAGTTCTTAAAAAATGAAAAGCTTTGTGGTTCTGCGTACATAATCTTTTATTTGAATATTCTTAATGTTTGATTTCCTTATATCTAAATTGATTTTCCTCAATACAGCATTCAAAACATTTCAAGGTTCATGAACATTCAGCACTCACAGAAGGTTGTTTTGCTGTTGTTTGTTGTTTTCAATAAAAGGTTACGGAAGAATTAGAAAAGGTAAAACAGGAAATGGAGGAGAAGGGCAGCAGCATGACGGATGGCAGTGAGTACACGTTCCCTCCGGGCTGACCTGGGGCACAAACATGGCAGTGAGTACATGTTCCCTCCAGGCTGACCTGGGGCACAAACATGGCAGTGAGTACACATTCCCTCCGGGCTGACGTGGGGCACATACAAGATCGCCTTCGCAAAGTCAGCTGACGTCTGCGTGCATTAGCAGTGGGGCCCCATGGGTGGAGGTGCTTGCCACTTAGCCTGGCATCCTCCTCAGTTCTGTCTCAGATCCCATGAGAGAAGGAGACAACCAGCTCCTGAAATCTGTGTCTTCTGACGTCCATGCATACATATGTGCAAACGTGTGAGCACCTGCCCGGGTGCACACACATATCTATATAAATAATATATAAATAAATAATCTATTTTTACTTGTTTTAAGGGAGAGATGTGGTACGAAAATGATGTCTGATCCTCAGAATGCTAAGTTTGTTATAAGTCAACTAAGAAAAAAAATTTTTACTCTAGTTTTTATTGATTCTAGCTAATAACTCAAAGATAGAGTGGGGAATTTCAAGTATGTGCTTTCTTCTAACAGTGTTTAAAAATATATTATTCTGTTTTCATCATTTTATGTACAAAAGACTTTAAGAATATCCCAAATGACACCAAGACAGTGATGTGATGGCCCTTGGGGCTTCCCCCTCCTTCCAGGAAGTCCTGACAGAGCAGGGTTCAAATGGAGAAGAATTAATCTCTCAGTAATTATCCTCCATTACCAACTGTTTAGTTTGACACAGGCCAGTGGTCATCACCTCAGGCTTTTCGTGTCAGAAAGATTATCTAGGGCTGTGATGCTCTGCATGCAGACTGGGACTCTGGAGTGGGGTGTGGGGATTTTCTTGTACTGTTTTCAATGGACTCATTGTTTGGGTCTCAAACATATCTTTCTTCCCTCTCTAAGTATTCTGTTCCCTGTTCCTGTAGACAAAACCACGTTGAACACATCCTTAAATACCCACTTAGCACTTCTTTTCCTAGAACAGTTAGAAAATTCAGCTTCAGTGCATCAAATATTGAACCAGTTCCCATCCTGAAAGTCTCAGGTGTTTCAAATACCAGTGCAAAGCGGTGTGAATGTCAGCGAGTCACTGGCTGTGTTTTAACCCTATTTCTGGCTTGACACAAAGTGGGGAAAATGTCAGGCCAATCTCTAACAAACGATACTCCCAATGAACATTTTTCTTCCATGCTGTTTTTCTTCTGTAGCTCCTTTGGTGAAGATTAAGCAGAGCTTGACCAAGCTGAAGCAGGAAACCGTCCAGATGGACATTAGAATTGGGGTTGTGGAGCACACCCTGCTGCAGTCCAAGCTGAAGGAGAAGAGCAACATGACTAGAGACATGCATGCGGCTGTTACCCCAGAGTCAGCGATAGGCTTCTATTAAAACATACGGGCTTTCATGCTTCTGATTATTTGTTTTTTCTATCAAATTATTTTTTAATATTGCATGGATTTCCCAACACAATTTATACCTCTCAAGCATGTTGAGTGGATATTTTATTGTATCATGGTGATTATGATGGCTAAAGCCGTTACAATGAATCTAGTATTTAATAAAGTACTTAAAAATTCTCATGTTCAAAAAAGCTTTCACTGTCATTCCCAGTGTCCTACTCTTAGTATTAATTAGCTCATTATCTTAGTATTCCTTGTGTGTATGACCCATGTATCACATGTCTACTGCTGCTGTCATGGCCTAGACTACTGACACAGGACTGGTACCTCTGGTGATCTCCAGAGCTGGTCTCCCTCCACAGTGACCACTAGTCCTTATGTATTAGAGAAGCTGAGGATAGGTGGTGGAATTCTTCATAGGAAGCCAAACTTCCCTTGCCTCAGCTCTACAGTTATATGATATTACCACCTTAACTATAAAAAAACACACAAAAACCAGTATCCATGTTGACATGTGCAACCTATTAATTAATAAATAGTTCAGCCCTATTTGACTCAGGTGCTGGAATGAGGGAAAGGATGAGAGCACCTGTGTCTGCATCCGACCGACCCTTTTGTGTGGAGTCAGCGATGCTAAGCAGTGTTCTGTGGAACCCGCCATAATGAGTCATGGTCAGCGTCTGGTACTGACACTTTTCTTAGGAACCTTCCTCAGCAACTTTCTAGACTAGAATTTCTAAGTCAGCCAAATAACCAATATTGAAGAGTAGCTTTAGGGGCCAGGGATGTATCTTAGTTAACAAGAGCTCTCACCTAACAGACACCAAGCCCTGTATTTGATCCTTAGCACTCTATAAACCAGTTGGTGATTCACACCTATAATGTAGCACTCACAGGGTGGAGGTGGGAGAGTCACAAGTTCAAACTCATGGACCTGCAAGATGGCTCAGTGGGTAAAGGCACTTGCTACCAAACCTGATAACTAAAGTTTTATCCCCAGGTCCCAAAAGTTGTCCTCTAACCTCCACACAAGCACCATGGTCCACATGCATGCACACATGGAACACACACACACACACACACACACACACACACAAATAAATAAATAAAGTTAAACTTTTAAAAAGTTCAAGGTCATCTTGGACTACACAGTGATGTTGAGGCCAGCCAGCTGTGCATGAGATCCTGTCTTAGAAAAGCAAAAACAAAAGAACAGTCTTTAACCTGAGGGAGAAAAACTGGTGAGAGCATCACAAAGCAAGAGATGGCCTTCGGTTCTTTGAAGAAACAAAAGCACTGGGAGCAGATTTAGATTTCACAATGTTGTATGTTTAGGAACAGCATATTCAAATATTATCATTTTAATCCTAATACCTCTCTCCCCTAAATGATCATCTTAATACTTACTTTCTAGACATATACCCTAACACACACACACACACACACACACACACACACACACACACGAGCACATCTTTTGTGTTCACTAAAACTCTCTAAGTTTGGGTAAGAGAAAATTGATGTCTACCATAAACTACCACCCAAGAGGATGAGAATCAATACAATGGCAAATAAGACAGTTTATTTAATTTGTAAAGAGGACTAATCCACGGTGGGGCGATAGGCAATGTGAAAGTCTAAATCCTCTTGCACTGTGCTCAGTGCAGGAGCCGAGTAGAAAATGTGACGCACAGCAATTGGCCCTGGGAACTTCCCTGCCTGGGTTCTGTCTTAGCTGTGGATGCCAGAGGTCAGCATTAGGTGTCTGAATATCTACCTCATAGGTCTTCACCCTAATTTTGAGATAATGTCTCTCACTGAGCCTGCATGTCACCAATAGCCTGACTAGCCAGTGAGCCCCAAGGATCTCTTTGTCCCCTCTGTCTCCCAGTGCTGAGTTTACAGACACATTTGACCACACCAGGCTTTGTGTTGGGTGCTAGGGATGTTCATGCATGCACAAGCAGTTTGCCCACAGAACCATCGCCCCAGCCCATTTCCTAGTTATGTGCTCAGCAAGGGTCTAGAGGCAGTGACTGCCCAATTACAAGGATGTGCAATACCTGGATTTCAGACTTTGATATCTAAATTCTCTACTGAGAAAAAAAATTAAAAATAAGAACAAACCAAACTATTCCTTTTAGAAAACTGATTCCCAAACTGGGAAGGAAAGTATAATGTGCCAAAAAATATCTGTCTCTGCCGTAAAGAAAGTACTCAAAGAATGATGGGGAAATGTCCAATGGACAGCCAGGTTCAGAGACAACTTGAACATCATAGTGACGAATTATAACTGCAGAATGACCACCGGCCCATACAGACATAAATAAATGGGTGGATAAATGAGGAGATGGGAATGACCTTCTTACAACAGAACGGCTGGTGTGTGAAATGAATGCTGGGTGTAGAAAAATCCCAGCTGGCCACTAGCATGGTAGCTAATTGGAGTGAGGATCATCGATGAATGCAGAAACTACTAGGTGGAAGTTGGATGGGAACTGGAGTGACTTCATGGTCTCAATGTAGGAAAGACATTATACAAAGAAAGTAAAGTGTCTGCTTTTTCACTAGAAAATCTGGTGCACACCACTCTTATTGAGTTGATCAAAGTTAACATCACCAGCCATGAGCAAATACCATTTTCCTCCTGAAGAGAGCGCATTTGCATGACTCCTACTGGAGATGCATACCCAGAATCTAATAACAGAATTTCGGACAATCGAGAAATTTGTACAAAATAGCCTGTATGCTTCAAAAATGATAGGTGATGAGAGACAATGACCAAGGAACTGTTCCTGACTAAAGGAGACAACAGAGGTATGATGACTTCTGAGTGTAACAGTAGTTCTAGATTGGACCCTGGACCAGGAAGAATGTAGGGACTATAGCTACAATGTAACAGAAGAAAGTTGAGTAAGGGTTTATAAATTGGATAATTGCATCTTACCTTCTTGAGTTAGATTATTTGAGCTGTGGCTATTGAAAAGAATTTATGCATAGTAATACACATAATGATTTAGGTATAGAGGGTCATCATGGCAACAGCTTAAATGATTCAGGGAGTGAAATGGGTGTGTGTGTCTGTGTGTGTGTCTGTGTCTGTGTGTCTGTGTCTGTGTCTGTGTGTATGTAGTTAAGCATGTACAGAAAAAGATGAAAGTGATAAACCATGACACAATAGTTAAATCCTGATTACCTTGATTTGATTTCAGTGCACATTGTATTCATGTGTTGAAATCAGAAATCATACACTATACCCCATTAATATGTAAAACTTCCATGCTAATTTTAAAAACATAGCAGTAAAAATTCTTTCCTGAGTCGTTTTTGGATTCTATCCCTCAAGTCTCTTCCTAGCAGGTGCCTAGGATTGTACTGAATATAAAAGAATCACTGTGACATAATATTGTTAACTAATCATTAAAAGCTTTCACTAAGAAACAATGGAAATTATGATAAATTGTTAACATCTTGAGAATCTGGGAAGGGATATGTAGAAATCTATTAGACTATTTCAACTTTCTTGCAGATCTGAAGCAATAGTTCTTATGGGTGACACAGGCTTCTCAGCCTCACCTTCATTTAAACGCCCAATCCATTTATTAAAACAGCATGCCCTTCCTTCCATTGAAATTCTGTAATTCACTGAGTAAAACAAAGTTTCGACTGTATTCACTAACCAAGCAGAAAAAATTCTTGATCACTCCAAACAAGTTTTTTTTCTCTATTGCCCTCTTCCTTAAATTTGCAGGTAGTGCTTAGGTATTATTATCATCATTATTATTATTATCATTATCATTATTATTATATTTTTATTTTATTATTTCATTAGTTTTTTAATAGTGGCAGAACATCTTTCATAAGAATTCATAGAGAATAAGCCTGTATATAAATAGGTGCAATAACCATAGGCAGTCTGGTTCCATGTTCCATCCCTTCATAGGTTCCAATAGCCAGTGTGAGAAGATGAGACACCATGGGATTTGACTCAGAGCTCCCAGCATGGAAGATGCAAGCATTCCATGCTCCCTATATGCAATAGCCCAAAGATGTAGGGTATGTATTCTCTGGTCAACCTAAGATTCCAAAGTCAAATCTTCTTAAAACTTTCTGTACAAGTAAGAAGGGTCTTCAGGAGACTAGGGGTATAACTCAGTGGCCAACTGCAAGGCTATCATGCATAGGGCAATCGGCTGACTCTCTAGCAACACCACCTTCATATGTGTATATATATATATATAATTTTAAACAGTATTGCAATAGAATTTTAGAAGGCAGAAGATATGGCCCTGTTTGTGGTCAAATTGCAACGATTATCATAGCTTCATTTTTTTTCAACTTCATGTGTATTAACAACCAAACCACAAACCTTAAACTGTTTATTATATTTTTAATTAGCAATTTACTCTCTTAAATGAGTAAAACTGGTTTAAATTCACATTTTTACAAACTATTTTTTATCATTTAAAATGCAGGAGAGGAGAGCATTGATGATCATGCTCATATTAACATGTCTAAGTAATGTCTCAGGCCTTAGAGTTCTGGAATTGTGTGCTTTTAATTCAGACCCAAACTTCCAACCTGACTTGCTGCCTCACCACTAGCACCTTGTTTCAGGCCTGGGCTGTCCCCTTTATTCTCCATCCTTGCACTAAGTAAGACACCGACCCTTTCAAACTGGCCATCAGACTGCACCCTACAGCCATTGCTGCCCAAATTGTTGCTCCAAGAAGCTCTTGGATGTCTTCAAGGTCCTGTGCATAGCCCCTTTTGTATGATTCAGCAGTTACTGCCTGGCTACTACTCTCCTGCCCTGCAAGGCACTCTCTTTAACAAGCTGGAAAGTCCTCACTGTTGCCTGTGCATAATAAAAACACCAATGTGCACCCATCCCTAGCTAAGGAGCTATTGACAACTGCTAGCTTCTGGGAGGGAGTGGTGGTTTGCATGAGAATAGCTGCCATGTTTGATCGCTTGGTCCTATTGGTGGAAACGTTGGGAAGGACTGGGAGGTGTGGTCTGTCACTGGTGGTAGGCTTTGAGGTTTCAAAAGCCCACACTGTTCCAACTGACTCTCTCTTGGTTTCATGTTGGTTGTCTCAGGATGTAAGCTCCTAGCTACTGTCCAGGTACTATCCCAAGCTCCTGCTGCCTCCTCCCTGCCATGATGGTCACTGACTCACCCTTAGGAACTGTAAGCCTCAATAAATTCTTCCATAAAGTTGTCTTGGTTATGGTGTCTCCTCACAGACATAGAACATAATTAAGACAGAGGGGAAGAATCAGTTTTCTTCAGTGGTGTGACCCTCCTAGGTCTACCATGTTCTCGATGTCCCCACATCAAAAAGTGTTTGGGCAATGCAAATTGGGCTCAGTGGGTTTAAAAAGAAATCAAGTTGGGTAAGAAGTTAAAAGCTGGATCTAGAAGGAGTTGAGGGAGGAGGAGTGAGTGTATAAAAATACATTGTGGGGAACTGTCAAATAATCAGTAAAAAAATACTTTTAAAAATACCTAAGTACCAAAGTCCCCTTCTCAATTTGTACCTCATAGCCATGGGTGGGTGTGTTTTTATTCTAACTGGGGGAGGGTTATCAGGGATTTTCAAAAGCTCCTCAGCTAATGTTGATGTACAGTTATCTACAGAATCACCCATTCCAAAGATTTCTCCTCCCTGGGTACAAGTAAGCAAAACATTTCAGTATGAGGAGACCTTTAAAGAGGACCTAAAGTCATTTTCCTTAAAATCTACCCTATGGATTGCCTTAATACTAGCCCCACCTTGGGGAATAAGTAGTATAGATAAATTAATACACAATGTTAGAAACGAGAGAGAGAGAGAGAGAGAGAGAGAGAGAGAGAGAGAGAGAGAGAAAGAAAGAAAGAATGAAAGAAAGAAAGAAAGAAAGAAAAAAGGGAGAAGAGAAAAGAAAATCTGCTACCCATTTAGAAACCAAAGTCTGTTACTATCTTCCCTGTTGCCAAATAGTTCTCCCAGCTTGTCCCCCCCCCCCCGCCTCCCTGGGGAGAACTTCAGGTCCACATCTCCTCCCACTCATACTGTCTCATCCACACTCTATCAAGATCACGAATCCTGTTTCCATGCACGCCCCTTGGTGATCTTTACCAGCTCCTCTCTCATAAGCTTGTGCATAGAACACTGCCTCAGAAGTCCAGCCGACCAGATTCCAGTTCCAAGTTTGCTAGGAAGAAAAATATTTTTATAGCCCCAACACTTCTGGCACTAAATATATGCACTTTTCCTGACAGTCAATTTTCTTAAAGCTCTTTAGTATCCAACAACTGGATTCTGACACTACCTACTTGGAGTTAGTAAGGCCTCTAAGAAAAGGCTGTCCCCAAGTGTGCCCCCTCCACAGACACTAGTTAAGAGTCCTGGCCCCCTATACTTCATTTCTTCTGTCTTGCCTGTGTTCACTGGCCCTTCTGCCATGCTGTGACTCAGCATACAGGCTCTTGTCAGATAACAGTACAATGAATGTTCTTAGACTTCTCAGTCAGAACCATGAGCCAAAAAAGGTTTCATTGTTTCTCAGTTATCCAGTCTGTATCATTCTGTGATAGCAACAGAAAACACACCAAAATAGTGTCGTACAACAGGTAGATTATAAAAAAGGGTGAAACATCCTTTTGCCATCCTCGGGCACACCTCTGTCCTAACATTTCCATGTGTTCCCCCACTTGGAAGACTCTGAACCCCTTTAGTTTTTCGTAGAGGTTTCATTGTGTGTCTGCTTGAAAACCTCCCTATTTCAAGAAATTGCAAACCATTTGGAAACTCATGCCAGGCATTTCAGACAGCAGTCAAACTTACTTCTTCCTGTGTCTCAGTATCTCAGCTAAGAACTTTCTGCTCGGCTCTTGGGCCATACTGGTCCTCCGTTTTCTCTGGCAAGGGGCTCGAGTTGCATTTTCACACCTGGCCAGTTGCTCTTCTTTTGCCGTATGGAAAAGCTTCTGCACGGGATGCTATTCCATGAGTCCAGATGTGCTAGATGAAGCACAAAGCATTCCTAAGTGACTGGTAGTGCTGGGATAGTCTAAAGGCTTTTAGTCCTGAAGTGCACGATTTCTAATCTCTTGCCATCATGTGCATTTACTTGTAGGGGTCTTCTAGAGTCAGCTCCTCCCATCTTTGAAGCTCATTGTTGGGTATTTAGAAATTTTGAGGGCAGGGTAACTGTCAATAGTTGATCACCAGCCCATTATGAGTGTTTACACCACGGAAAAAGAAAAGCACTAAGAATCAGAGCGTTAGACAAACAGCCAGTTTACTCACATACCACTGACCACAAGCAGTACAATGTTCCATAAACCTGACCTAAACACAGGAAATGCATAACAGTATGTTGCACTATATTTTCAGGTAAATTACTGTAGTATTGGTTGAATTAGGCCGGATTTGTAAATTGTTCTAAAAAAAATCATCAAGGCTACATAAAGCCACTCTGTGTTTAGATGTGTATCCCCTGAACCATTTATTGACACTACTTCATGGCCTTCCTAGCTAGTCATCACCTTTTACTGCTTCTCAAATCAATAGGCTAGAGCAGTCCAGGCATCTTCCTACACGATGGATTCAAAGATCGTGCTCGTACAGACTGAAATAATGTAGAATGCACAGCTAGTCCAATTATTTGACTATAAAAAACCTAATTTAGTTCACTGCATCATTGATCCATTTAATTGTACAGCAGTTTCCTATTGATAACAGGAAACGTCCCTGACCCAACTGTCCTGAACACAGAAACAGCCACTTTTCTATAACCCTACATTTCACTAAGGACTCTCTCTTACGTGTGGTGACTAAAAACCATCATAACCAGGCTTGGTTCAGTATTTCTTATTTTAACTGATCCATTTGTCTTGCGTATGACCTGATTTCTCGTGTACGTTCTGGACTTCAAAAGTCATTAAGTGTTAGTCCCTGCTTCTGCTCATGACCGGACATTTTATTTTAGAGAGATATTGTGATGAATTTAAGCCATCACATTCATTCTGCCCCTGGGAACCATTCAGCAGTCCTCCAGCATCACAGAGCTTGCTGGTGACCTAGAAAAACTACTTCCAGTTGTATTTCTGTAGCCTCTCGGTTTAGGCAGCTGCCACTTAGTACATATATGTGGTACAGAGTCAATAAACATTTGACAGATAACCACTTTGCTGTGATACAGTATCAGATATTAAGGGAGCCACATACAAATGAAGCATAATCATTTTCTTCAACAGCTCACAGTCCAACGGGAAAGATACATACACATAATTAAAATGTTCATAATAGGAAGTTTCGTGATAGAGATAAACAGTAGTTGAAACAGGGGTAAAAAAATAATTCTAACTTTAAGAAAACAAAGAAATAGTTGTAGAATTAGTCTTGAAGGATGGCAAGATTCCAATAGCAAAGAAAAACAGAGATATGCCACACAGACAACAAGACATGAAGTCATGAAGGTGTGTGGGTGGACATCATGGAGTCACAAGGGTGGATGTTAACAGAACACTAGAAGAAAAAGAGGATGAAAGAGAGGAACCTGAAGGTCAAGAAACCCTGCAGAAAAAGTTTAGGAAGGAAATGGACACTGGATAATAAATCGTGGTAATATGATGGCAGAGCTGTATGCAGCAGAACATAGTTGAAGAGATGTGTAGAATGGAGGCTTCTAGAAGTTTTCAAATTGAGAAAGATAAGAAGTGACAGGAAATGGAACCAGCATGAGAGGAGACACGAGAATAGAGACAGTGATGATGTCCCTGCACCATGCTAACTCTGTTGTTGTCTTGCTGTGAATTGTAAATGTCTTCTGAAAGCTGTATGTTAAATGCTTGGTCCTCAAGTTGGCAAGATGGCTCACTGGAGTAACAGTGCTTGCTGCCAAGCCTGACTACTTGAGTTCAATCCTTAGGACCCACATGGTGAAAGGAAAGACTCAACTCCTCTGACCTCCACATACATGCTGTGGCACAAGTTGACACCCTCCAACCCCCCATCACCACATACACACAGAGAGATGGAGACAGAGACAAAGAGAATACACAAATATAATCTTTCTAAAGAAGTAAAAGCTTGGTCTGAACCTGGCATCTCTATTGGAAGGCACAAGAACTCCAAAAGGTAGGGCCTAGCTGGAGATATAAGTATAATGGGGATCAGCTTCTGAAGATTGTAGTCATCCTTGGCCCTGGCATTCTCTCTGTCTCTGTCTGTCTCTCTCATCTCTGCCTCTTGTGCTCTCTCTTTTTCCCTCTCTCCCTCTCCTCTTCTCTCTTTCAAGGGCACAGTGAGGCTTTATCCATAATCCCTTCTCCACCTTGATATCCAGCCACATCTCAGGCTCCAAGCAACGGAATCAAACAACCACAGACCTCTGAAACAGAGCAAAAATAAATTACCTTTCCTCTAGGTTGTTTTTCGCGGGTCTTTTGTTACAATAACGAAAAACTGACTGGCACATCTCCAGTCTCACATTTTATTGTGTAACTAAGGGAGGTGTTATTTCCATTTGCACATATGAAAACGATCCAGAGACGCGAAGCTAAATACCAAAAGATATAAGCCCATCATGCCTCGCATGTGATGCATGAGGACAAGAATAACTCCAATTGTTTATAATGTAAAAAGATTCTCCAAGCTATAATTACCTTTTATTGAGTGAATACTGTTGTACAAGGACCTTGATGTACGTATGGAACCAGCACAACTATCTAAAAGGGGAAAAAAAGATCAAATTAGAAAATTAGAAATGTCAAAATGAGAAAGTCTTCCCACATAGAAAAAGCAGAGGGATTGGGGATGGAAGAGAGGCATGAAGAATACCATCAATTATGACTGTCCAAAGAGGTATCGACCGAGAAGCGGCCAAGAACTTTTGAGAGGGATGAATGACTACACTTGTATTCTGTATCCACTGCCATTGACTCCAGTATAAAGCCCACAGCACAGTGAGCTCCATAGAAAAGGAACACACACACTAATATTCAGGATATTTGGTGTGAGAAGGGAGACCCTGTTCGATGTGAATGCCATTGACGTCTATTGGAAGCATCCACACAGGTATGCTAAAATAGACAACTGCAGATACTTTCCAGAAAAGGCTGGTGTGGGATAGTTTAACATGAGAGATGGTAGGACAACTTGGCTACAAAGTGAAATGGAATCTGAGAACTTGGACCAAACTTCCATTTCTTTAGATGAGGCCAATGGGGCACAGAACAAATCTTCTCAGGGCTGTCAAGATTAGCTCCAAAATCAAGAAGTGGCAATTCCAGAATTTGAATTAAGCAATAACAAACTAGATATTAGAGTCAGTGTGCTACAAAATGCTGAGCTGGTTGAAAGTGAGATGTGCCTTTCACAGGCCCAGTGCAGGTAGGAAGTAAGTTATTAGGGTGGGTATGATTCCCTCATTAAATTAAATTATGCACAGCCCTCATCTGTCAGCCAAAAGCTTTCCAGGGGATGTAGCTGGCCTAGAAGTGTTACCTTTGGGAATATGCTGACCTCTTGGTTTAAATCGATGCTGCTTAGTAAAATCTCACTTGGGGCTGACTCCAACACATACCACGGATACATGAGCAGTTAAGCCCCACATATTTACACGCGCCGGTGGTGGCTGAGTGTGGTAAGGGTTGACCGAACTTTACGACTTAGAACTGAGACAGGGCTAGAGATAGATTTTTCTACCTAGAAACTGTATCTTGAGCTGAGTGAAACTGCTCAGAAAATACACAGGGCCAAGGGCCGGGAATCCCTACACTTAAGGACTGGCCAGAGCAGGGAAAGGGCTGGATTTCAGCAGACCGTGTGAGGAGAGTATGGCCATCTTTGTCTTCTCCCCTCATTTCCTAGGTATCACAGTATTAGTTTCAGCTTTCACTTGTAATTGGAACAAAGCTTCTAAAGGAAAACCCCTTCAACCGTAAGACGGGTTTTGCCGCCTCTATCACAGGGAAGTCACATGGGAAAAGGTGTGTAGTCTACTTGTGTCCTTGGAACTGCCTCCAGTGCTGGGGCCTCTTCCCCCTTCCCTGGGGTTACACATCTTACTCACTGTGGATTATTAGTCCTTTGATCTTATCATCAAACAGAAATGGGGTTGATTTAACTGGGTGTGGGTGATGTCTACGTACACCGAGAGAAAGAAAAGAATCCAGCCTTTGGTTTCCAAACCAGTGTTTAGCGTACGTTGGGAAAGCGTTCTTTGTCTCTGCCCTTTCATGGGTGAAAAAATTGAGACAATCAGGGAACTGAAATGCCTTCTTCAGTTTCCTTCCTGTTGCTTGGCGTTCAGGAACTTTTCGTGGAGGGAAAGAAACAAGACAATGAATCATTTACTGCTACTTATCCTTCTAATACTGGAACAAACCAGTTCCCCAGAACCACTTTGGGAGACGTCTGTTGCTTAGCTGCTCTACTTCAGCGCGGCCATCGCCCAAGTACAAAGGTGATCATCACCGACCTGTTTACTTCCCCTTTACTAGATCGACCTTCCCTTTACTAGAAGTAGCTTGGTGCTCATTATTATAGGGGTAATCATTAATTCTCCTCCATAGTCTCACCTTCCGATAATCTAGCTTATGTAGTTTAGTTTAGAAACTCCCAAAACCTACGGAGCACGTTTCCATTACACACCTTAAGTGCCTATAGCTAAGAATCTAAGAGAACCGGCAAGCCACGGAGAAGCTAAAGCATTTCAAAATAGCATCTCCTGTCTGCCAGTCCCCAGGAAGAGACAGGCTTTTGCCCAATGGCCGAGAAGCCCCCCCACTTGGTCCCTGGAGATTCAGGTACAGCTCCTGGAAAGAAGTGAAAACAGCAGGTAGAGTGAGCGCCATCCGGGTGCTCAGTGATCACCAGGGTTCCGGGGCACGTTCTCTCCACCACTACAGGACCCATAGGTCCCCACGAAAGCCACGTCAGCTTGTTACACATGACCATCTGGAATTGCACAGGCACCGGGACACACGCCAATGTTCAGAAAAGAAGAAATTCCCATTTAAATCCAGATTGAGCCCACAGCGCAATGCTCTGCTCTGTACTTCAGTCCTCCCCACTCTGGACTGCCTCCTGGAAATGAAGCAGTTGCGATTCTGAGCACTGAACACAACGGAAGTGGATCATACACATGCTGGTCTTCCCTGCTCTACTCTTGTGCATTCTCTGCCTGGTGCCGTCAGCGTTTAAGTGCAATCTAGGGAATTTTTACGTGCCTACTTGACTATAAGCTCTACCATGCCTACTAGATCAGTCCCCACTTAGCCAGCCACTAAAGTTAAAAAAAAAAGGTGTGTTGGGGGGAATCAATAGGTTATTTTTCCCATTATGTTTCCCTAGAACTCTTATAAGAAACATGGTACCAGGCTCCTGAGACCATCCAAAGGCCGTGGGACAGAATATACTCAGACGGGACTCGAGCTTTGCACTAGGTCCTTTAACATTTCCTAACTCTTCCAGGTGAGAGGGAAAACTTGTCCCTTCCTATCCCAGTTCAATGAGAACCAAAGCCGAAAATACCTCCCCCCCCCCCAAGAGTTTTTAGACAGGGTCTCAGTATGTAGCCCAGGCTGGCCTGGAACTCACTATATAGATCAGGCTGGCCTTGAACTCAACAGAGATCTACTTGCCTCTACCTACCCAGTGCTAGAGTTAAAGGCATGAGCCACTATGCCTGGCTCTGAATGTACTTGCTGTTGTTGCTGATTGCTGATGCTAAAGTATTGGTATCCTTATATTTTGTATTTATATTGCATTTATATATATATATATATATATATATATATATATATATATATATATTACTGTGTATGTGTATTTTATACATATATTTATGTGTATACATATATTTTACATGTGTATAGATAAGCACATATGATTATTACATATCAAAGTAGAACATGCAGATATACTAGTGATATATATATATATATATAGTTTAGTTGAAGGCAGGAAGTCCTGGACTAAACATGTAGGCCTTGTTTCATGACATCTCAACTTTCTTTATAATTTGAAGAAATATTCTGTGTAGATATCAATAATAATAATCTTAATTTCTAATTGATTTTTTTGTTGAACATATTTGTATAATAAAGTTACTCCTCGTTGATCCTTGAGTTGCAAGGGGCATGTTCTGTATTCACAGTGAAGTCATTGATATGATTCCCTGAGAAAGCACCTGAGGCTCCTCCTCAAGTCCATTCAGCTGGTTGAGGTGGAGTCAGAGAAATGTAACTCCCAGGCTGGCAGACCCTGGCTCTTCCTGAGACTGATATATCCACCAGAATTGACTGAGTGTCTAAAAGACATCTGAGTGAATAAACTCCACAGTTCCCAGAAGTAAGCACATAAGAAACTAGAGCAGAATATTAAAAATACATATGCACTCTATTGGAAAGTTCATAGACGTTGTGTTGGAGTAAGAGGCTTAAGGCAGCTGTCAAGGTAGTCTATAATGAAATATGGTCATGGTTTGAATGTATTCCTTTATCTCAGTAATTCTATAACCCAATTTTATCAAGAATTTCAAGCCTGAGGAGCTCAAACAATTTTGGAAACATCTGTTATTAATATTCACCACTACACCCTCCAAGGGTGTGGGCATGTGTCTCTATCTACCCATGTCAGTTGGAAACGAGGCACAAAAAGCATAGCGTGTGTGTCTGGCTTAAAAATTCTAAGCCTGTTTGTTTTTAGCACTGTCATCCATGTCTGATTTGGCTTTGCTCTCCCTTGCAAGGAGAAATGCTGAGATAAAATGAAGAGGAGACTGTCATTTCAGCCTGATGTCCCCACAGTCAGAGGCTGATCAAAATAATAAGCTCAAAGTCCCATGCTATAATGGAGATGAAAGGCTATGATGAAGGAAAGTTGACTAAAGAAACATTATGGATTGGCCTGGATGCCCAAACGTCTATGAAAACATTAAAATCACAAATGTATAGTGTTATATGGTGGCATTAAAACCTAAACCTGTGCAAAGCCAGCTTAGTAATCCAAGCACGGACCACCTAAGAGCTAGGGTGTTTGATTTCTGTTGTAATCGTCGGATATGATCTTGAGTATCCTGGCAGCAACCTCACCGATTCCAACATGTCACAGTCTTTCATATGAGAAATGTCATGCAAGATAAATCTGTGCTTACCTGATTCAGACCCTTACCACTGGCATTTGAAACATGTGTAGGAGGGCATCGCTTCTTAAAAGCTAGTGTTGTAGTGTAATAACTTCACTTCATGATCCAAGTACCACCAAAGTATTTAATGCAGTGATGTTTGTAATAGCAAAAACTTAGGAACAAATAAGAAATTGACTGGGTAGAATATGGTACATCCATATGATGGAATACAAATCAGTTCTTAAAAAACAAAAAAGGCAAATGTGATCTTCTTATACCATTAAGAGTGATCTCCAGGATGTACTGGTAAGTCCATGATGGAACATGAGCATATTCAAGTGTAAATATACTCAAGAGAAAGCTGGGAGTGAACATTTTCAGTCACTTCACATGAGCTTACTAGACATCTATATCTGAGGAAATGTTTTCCTAATGGGGACACAATAGCAAGAAAGAAAACGCACCAAACTTCCTGACCCTCAAGAAGCCAATACATATTTCTTCTGCAAGTATTTTAAATATCTTAGAGAAGACACAAGAAACCTGTAATGGTGATTCCTCATAGGAAAAGCAGAGACTGGGCCTATATTGGACTTTTATATCTTTAAAATAATTAATACAAGAAAAATACAAATTTAAAAATGAATAAACAATATTAAGTACTTTTTCTCATTAATTTAATATGGAGTTGCACTAACTAGTTTGTCCAAATTTGTCTTGATTTTTAAAATTTTTTTGGGATAACAATATAATTATATCATTCCAACCTTCCTTTTCTTCCCTTCAACCCCTCCCAAATACCCCTCATTCCTCTCTTTTAAACTCATGGCCTCTTTTTATTTTAATTTTTGTTATACATGCACATGAAAATTGTATGTGTATTTCTGTGTGTCTGTGTTCTAATTACATAAATACAACTATAGTTGTTGTTTTTTCAATCTTTGGGGGCCCACCACCCAGCTCCCAAATAAATACATGGAGACTTATTCTTACTTATAAATATCTGGCCTTAACTTGGCTTGTTTCTAGTCAGCTTTTCTAACCTACTTAAATTATCCCATTTCTCTTTATGTTTTGCCTCTGGGCTTTTTTTACCTTTCTTTATTCTATTTACCTTTCTCCTGCCTAACTATTGGCCATTCAGCTCTTTATTAGACCAATCAGGTATTGTGGGCAGGCAAAGTAACACAGCTTTACAGAGTTAAAAAAATACAACATAAAAGAATGCAACACATCTTTGTATTATTAAACAAATATTACACAGCGTAAATGAATGTAACACATCTTACACTAATATTCCACAACATACAACCTGCTCAGTCTTTATAACATTACTTGTATATGTTTTCAGAACTGACCATTTGGTATTGGATAAGCAGTTGGTGTGCTTTTTCCTAGGGAAGACTATTTCTCCCACTCTCAGTGTTCCTTAATTGCCTGTAATTCTTTGTCTAGACTTGGGGCCTTGTGAGCCTTCCCCCATCCAAATTAGCATGTCTATTGATGTCATCCTTTTTCAGGTCGTGTTTAGGCAGCCATGTTGAAACTTCATAGGTGTAGCTTCTCTGACCTTTCTAGAATACACAATATCATAGCAAACTCCTTGATCCTCTGACTCTTAAAGTTTTCTTCTCTCTTTCATAATGATCTCTGAGCCTTATGTGCAGGAGTTGTGTTGTAGATGTATCAATTGTGACAAGGCTCCACAATGCTGCATTTTGGCCAGTTATGATTTTCTGTAATGGTCTCTATCTGTTGCAAAGAGAAGTTTTCCTGATGAGGAGTGAGAAACTATATTTATCTGTGGATATAAGGATAAGTCTTTATAATGTAGTTAGAGATCATGCTGGTTTAATAAAGTGGTTATTTTCTAAGATCCATGACTTTACTAGCCCTGGGTTTTCTGGCTTGTTAAGTGAGCCTCTTAGTCAATTAGAAAGCTATTGGTTACCACAAAGGTACATGTACCACTATTGCACCCTTAGGGTTGTCTTGTCATGTGGATTGTTGTGGTGGTTTATAGGCATCATAGCTAGATAGAGTTATTGGTTTCTTCCATGCATTGGAATTTTGCATGGTGTCTTCTAGAACCATCAAAGCTAGTCCTCAAGGAGGAGGCTTTCAAAGTCCTCTGGGTCCTTTGATCAAAGTGCATGATGTGCTCAGCAACAGGGACTTAACTTTTACCTCTGGGGTCAATCAAGGACAACAGCAATAGCATATAATGAAAAAAACTTCTAAAATTTATATAGAACCACAAAAGACCTAAAGAGCCAAAACAATCCCAAGCAAAAAGAATAATTCCACATCTCAAGATATAGTAATAATAATAATAATAATAATAATAATAGCATGATATTGCTATCAATATTAACAGTACTAAAAATAATATGGTACTGGCACAAAAACAGACATGTAGACCAAGAGAGGAAAAAAAAAATCAAAGGTCTAAATATGAGTACACATAACTACAGACATTTAATATTTAACCAAGATGCCAAAAACATATGCTGGAGAAAAGAAAACATCTTCAACAATTGTGCTGCGAAAACTGGATGTCCATATACATAAAAATGAAATTAGATTCATATGCATAACCTTCCACAAAAACTAACTCCAAATAGACCAAAGATCTAAATGGGAAACCTGACACACTAGAACTGCTAGAAGAAAACAGAGAGTAGCCCACAAGATATAGATGTAGGAAAGGACTTTCTCAATAGGACTTCATTTGCACAAGGACTAAGGTCAATGACTGACAAGTGGGACCACATAAAGCTTAAAAAGAGGGAAACAAGAAACATCAGTATCAGTGTGTGTGTGTGCACGCACGTGCGTGCGTGCATGTGTGTATGTGGAGGTCAAAGCTCAATGTCAGGAATCTTCCTCGATCATTCTCCAATCATAGTGTTTGAGACAGAGTCTCTCATTGAACCTGGAGCTCACCAATTCAGCAAGGCTGGCATGCCAATGACATCCTGGGATCCTCTTCTCCTCTCCACCAAGCAGCCAAGTGCTGGGTTGCAGATCATCCCGCACAGTTAAAGAAACAATGAAGCAGGAGAAGGGGCAGACCACAGAATAAGAGATAATCATTGCTAGCTATACATCCAAGAGAAGATAAATACCCCAAATATATAAAGAATTCAAAAGACAAAGAGTCAAAATTTAAGAAAAGACCTATTCAAATAAAAGAGCATGGGATCAGAACAGAGAGTCCTCAAAAGAAGAAATTAAAATGACTAAGAAACATCTCAAAAACAAATGTTAATTGTCCTTAGCAATTAGAGAAAGGCAAATCAAAATAACTCTGAGATTTCCCCTTACTCCAATCAAATGAGTAAGATCAACAAAACAATGAACAATACATGATAGAGAGGAAGTGGCAGAAAGGGAATCCTCATTCTCTGTTGGCCAGGTTACAAACTGGTACAGCCACTCTCCTTAGAAATTAATGTGAAGAATCTTCAAAAAGCTGAAACTCAGTCTACCCCAGATATACCACTCACTGGCATATGCCCAAAGGACTCACCATCCTACTTCACAGATACTTTCTCAGCCACGTTTATTGCTGTTCTATTCCCAATAGCTAGGAAATGGAAACAACCTAGATGTCCTTCAAACGATGACTGAATAATGAAAATGAGCTACGCATACGCAACAGAATGCTATTCGGCTGAAAAGAAAAATAATATCATGAATCTTACACGTAAATGAATGGAGCGGGCAAAGATCATATTAATTGAGTTAACCCAGAACCAAAAAGACAAACACTGCATGTTCTTGATCATCTCAAGTTCCTAGCTCCAAATCCTCAGATGTGATTCTATTACCTGGAATAATTACAGAAACCAGGGGAGTAAAAAGAGACTTTGGTGGGGGAGCAAGAGGCGGGGGGAGAAGAGCAGAGTATAAGTGATCAGAGAGAGAAATGGGAAGCAACAGGGCTTTAATTAGGAAGGGAGGAAGGACATAAATACAAAGAAGGAGAGAAGATGGTAAAACAACAATAAGGATGTCTGAAAAGTCATAAGGAACCATTACTATGAGTTATCTACCTGAAAACGCCTGCAATGCATGTAAATCTGTGTATGCGTATACATACAGTTTAACTGAACGTTTCCCATCTGGGCTGATCTCCTTGATAGATTCACGTTAAGTGCTGTGCCCTATTTGTGGCGGTATTGTGTTCTCCGAAATATTGTGTGTTCCCCGAAATAAACTTATCTGGGGTCAGAAAACAGGACGGCCACAATATTAAACATGAGGATAGGCAGTGGTAGCACATGCCTTTAATCCTAGCATTTCAGAGACAGAAATACCTCTGGATCTCTGAGTTCAAGGCCACATTAGAAACAGCCAGGCAGGGTGACACAACACCTTTAATCCCAGAAATCCAGCCTTTAATCCCAGGGAGTGATAGCAAAAAGTAGAAAGATTATATAAGGCAGGAAGACCAAAAACTAGCAGCATTTGGCTGGTTAAGCTTTTAGGCTTTGAAGCAGCAGTTCAGTTGAGAGCAATTGGGATGAGGACACAGAAGCTTGCAGTCTGAGGAAACGACCAGCTGAGGAACTGGTGAGGTGAGGAAGCTGTGGCTTGTTCTGTCTCTCTGATCATCCAGCATTCACCCCAATAACTGGCCTCAGGTTTGATTTTATTAATAACTCTTTAAGATTCATACTACACCTATTAGCATAACTTTTCTATGTATTTCCCCGTGGGAGTCAAATAAAGTAGGATTCTTCTTGTTTACCCCTTTAGAAATGACCTTCCTGATTTCAAAAAACCCTTTTCATTTCATAGGCTGAGAGTCAATGAACATATGCCTTTTTTGTTGCCCTCAACCCATGTATTTTTCTATAATGCTTAGTACAATTTCTCCCTGGCTTCCTGTCACTGAAGAGTTTTGATTCCTAATGACAAATGCCTTATTTTCATTGTACTTGCTATACAAATTGATTTAAGTAAACGTTTCCCTACTTATAACAAAGATGACTTGGACTCTGTGCCTTCCTCCATTAAAGCCACCAGCCATTATCTTCACTCCCAACCATCTCACAGCACCATTTTACCCATAAACTGTTCTCTCAGAAAATAGTCACAAAATGATCCTTCTAACTTGAGATAGCCTCATACCAAATTCTTATAGTTGAGTCCTCTCCTCCTGTTCTCCATCCTCCCTCTATCTCCCAGTTTCTGGACAGGCCCATGTTCTTTTTACATCTGCATCTAAGGGTGATGTTGTGTCTATACATTGTTGAGTAATGTACTCCAGCCCAGCTCTTAGACTTAGCACGATGGTTTTTTTTTTTTCTCTTTCCTCACCCATGCTTGTGTTTGTAAACTAAAAGATGTTTACCACCTTCTGCCCTTCTACAGTGTTTAAAACTATGTGAAACCATCTATACTATAGCTGGAAGTTTTCCTGTGTCCTGCCTGGCCCATGGTCAGGACAAATCTCTCTCACCCGCCAGTTCCATAGCCACTCGGACCCAAATTAACACACCCAATCTAATATATTTGAACTATGGCCATGGCACACACAGGCTAATACTATTTTTGAACTATGGCCATGGCAGGCTTCTTGTTATCTAGTTCTTATATCTTAAATTAACCCATTTTTATAAATCTATACTTTGCCACATGGCTTGTGGCTTACCAGTACTTTTACATCTTGCTTCTCATGGCAGCACCTGGCAGCATCTCCTCTGTTCTGTCTTCTTCCTCCTCTCTATCTGTTTGGATTTTTCACCAAGCTGCCTTGCCATAGGCCAAATGGCTTTATTTATCAACCAATCAGAGCAACATATTTTCACAGCATACAGGAAGACATTCCCCCATCACTTCCTCTTTTCTTTCTAAAAAAGGGAAGGTTTTGACTTTAACCTAGTAAAATCACACATATCAAGCAAGAATTACAGTTACACTCTACCTGTTACAGGTGGTAAGTTATTATTATTAAAAGTGGGCTCAGTTCCCTGTTGGCCTCTAGCATGCATGGCCTCCTACATGCCACCTCTGGAGGAGTCTTGAGTGTCTTTCTAGTTTGGAGAAATTTCTCCATCCGTTATAGACAACACTATCAAGCTCTACCTACATCTCCTGGCATGGTTTCCTATAGTGACCAACTATACCATTTGCCCAGGATTATGAGTTTCCAGGAGTTAAATGTGAACACTGCAAAGATGACCAGGATATATTGCCCACCCACCCTCATCATTTCTACACATGCTACCTAGAATACATATCTACCCCCAAAGCCTGTCTCTCATGCTCTTGTCAGAGGGCATCTTTCCTGCTGTCTGACCCTCTGCATTTACTCCTCAGAGAAAAAGAAGTCCCCATCTATGCATCTTTGGAATAGTCCTTAACTAATGACTGAAGGGTAGGGCAGTTTGGGTTCTCCAGGGTCTTTGACCTTGATGGGGACAAGAATGAACATGGCTCCATGAAGGACCCAGTCAAATGTGCCCTCCCCAGATGGCCACTTGATACTATATTCTCACTGTTAGTTTTTTCTCACATTGTTGTTGCTCTTCTCCCATACAGCTTCATGTTTTCTTGAAAAATATCTTCAAATAACCACTTCCTGTTTTCACAACCAGCCTTTGGGACCTAAGCTGTTCTCATCAAAACAATCATTTTTTTTTTTTGACCTTTCACAATTTAGTATATTGACTTCAGTGTATGGGGTGGTTCTTCGATGCCACATGATGACAGCTGGAAATGTGAACATCTAGAGGCTCAACTGAGCTAGAATATCTAAGACGTCTCATGCCAGGATGCTCATGTGCTTGAAGCCTTTAGCAATTCTGTTTATTCTACTTAGAGTTCACTCATGTAGCTATGTAAGACACAAGTGGGCTACAGTCATCTAAGAGATTCACCCCACGTTGCTGCAAAACTGGTCTTTATTCATTTTCCATGCAGTTTCAAGACTTTTCTTATTTCCTGAGGAACCACAAGCTGGGTGTTTTGAAACAATGAATCTCTACACTCTCAGTTCTGAAACCTGTAAGTCCAAAATTAAGGTGTGTTTCTGATAACTCTAGCTAAAAAATTCCTTCCTTGCTCTTAGCTGCCCATGGCTGGGCACAGTTGTGATGTTTCCTGGCTTATAGCTACATCACTCCAGTATCTGTCTCTCATACTACAAGGCCTTCTCTTCATATATCTTGATGCTGCCTTCTGAGAGGGAAACCAGACATTAGATTTGGGTATATCTACCCCAGTAGGACTTCATTTTGACTTGATTGAAGTATTTTAAAATCCCTAATTCCTAATAGAGTTGAATGCATAGGTTGTGGATGGTCAGGAATTTGAAGGATGCTATTCAACTGGGTACACCTACGTGGACTGTGGGACAGTCAGCTCTAGGTTTTCAGAAGCTCCAAAGTAAGAGCTTCTTGTGGGGGGCTGGGGGGTGGGAGACTTGTCAAGTCCTCGAAATGTGTCTATCACTATACTGCATGCTCAGGTTACCATAGACAACAGCACAGACAGCACACTTGAACTTGAGACAATATTATTAAACATGCCTTGTGCCCGGAGCTCTTTACACGACTTGGGCAGTGTAGAAAAAATAATGAACTATGCTTGGCACTTAAGACTCTTGCTTTGCTTTGATACATTAATAGACATCTGCTCAATGTGTGGTTTCCATCTCAACTGACCCATTTGGCAGGAGTGACAGGCTGCAAGTTGTGATCTGAGCTGACATCATATGATTTTTTTGATCTTTTCAATCTCTAGCATATACCTGCTATATAGAACAGCAACTGTTGGTGGACAGATGTTCCTGAGTTTCACAGAAAAAAACAGGTAACTGCTCCTCTGTGCATCTTAGAATAAAAACATAATGATACCTATTACTATTCCTTCTTGGGAGGGTCCTAGAGATCAGCCTAGGACATGTGTCGTGCTGTGCCACACAAGTAAACTGAGAGGAAAATACAGAAGAGAGTTTTTGTTTTCTGTCTTTTCGTTTGTTTTGTTTTTAGAATATGTGGTAACATAGTTTTGAATTAAAAACTATCACTGTGCTAGTGGTAGTTTAAGCTGCAATAAAAGGGGCAGGGCTGGATTTGAATCCAGATTTCCAGACCAGTCTCAGAGAAGAGAAACCCATGGGTCATTTCCCCCTACATACACTGAAAATGGTCATTCTTACTAACATCCCTTGCTCGCATGTAATTCTATTACTCCATGCTTTCCTCGAGGCCTCTTGGATTTCAGGTCAGATATTCATACACTGAGGAATTAACCCAGCTGTCAGTATTATCAATAGTATCCCATCTTCACCAAATTCACCTTTCCCCATCCTCACCAAAGCTGCAGAGACACAAAATCCAAGAGTGAAACAAGAAGAGATTCTTTAGAATCTTCCCAGCCAAGTAGGTCCCAACATGAAGGCAGGAAACTGGGAATCTGGAGATGGTGACCCAGGCTAGCGGCTTCATGCTGCCTCATGCTGAAGGCCATTGAGAAAATAAAAAGGACTGTAGGAGCCTTTCGGAAGATTATTCTTCAGTGAGATATTTGGAGCATGTTTCGAAGGTCAAAAGGAACATTTTTGACCCAGAAAAAAAAGTTGAATTCCTTGAAATTGAGTATTATTACTGGTGTTTAAAGACAAAAGCCCCACTCCAGGAGCCCTAACAGATTAGGCTCAGCCACTCATCTAACCCACCAATTAAAGAGACAAGCAGCAGTGAGTGTCAGAGAAAGAAGGTTTATTTAATGTGCTCACATTGGCTAATATAGATAAAAGGGTCTGGTGACCCCAATTCCATCTTTGAGCTACTGACATGTGCCCCAGGTTTAAAAAGAGAAAGAATCGTGGCAGAGCAAGAGGCATGTATAGTCCCACACTCTTGGTCAAAACATGGTCTGGGTGATTATTAACTCAGTTCTTGTTTAGCAAGGCAGTCCTGGATAAAGCCTTATTACTTGAGGATTATGCTTATTTCCATGACATGACTGTTCTTGCTGGAAGAGTGTAGAAATTCCTGCTGTTCCTGGAATCCAACCTAGCTGTTGCTTCTAAGACAGTGAGCAGAGGCTTCCAGGCATACTTATCAGGGGTTCTGGAATAGGTAAGCGATGGTGCCTAGGTGTCTGGATCATACCGCCAAATGGAAGATGGCTTCCATTGCTGATAGGAGAATACTTAATTAAGAAGATTGGAAGAGAGGCTAAGGCAATTGCAAGTTTGAGGAATTGCAAGTTCAAGGCCAGCCTGAGCTACAGGGCAAGGTACTTTGGCACCAAACCAAACCAAAGAGAAGAGTGAATTTGGAGAGAGGAATAGTCATTCACTTGGAATGTGTTTACTTTGAAGTGTCTCTGAGACACTGGAGTATAGAGTTTTGAAGGTGACTGAGACTTGTAAGTCCTTGGTGTTTGGAAGGTACTTGGACTCTCAAGTGTGACTGAAATCACCTCAACATCTTTACACTAATGAATGGTGATATGCCACACTGGTTCAGAGCACAGGATCTGACTAAACAGCTTGGATTTGTATCTACCATTTTTACTTCCTTGCCATGAGACCAGGTTAAAAATTACTAGGATATCCTAAATGAAATTTCCTTTATCTCTAAAATAGAAACAAAACATTCACTACTGCTCTCTAATAGTACTGGGAGTTCTAAATGGTTCGATTCATTTAAACTTTTAGCTTGATTCTGAGTATCTAGAAATTACTTTATCAATCACTCAAGAAGAGCAGATCTCTGCTTTCAGAGAATGCACAGTAAGTATAACCCAAGGTAGTATGCACAGTAAAGTAAGTACAGATAACAATGATGTATTATACATTTCAAGAAGCTAGAGGAAAGGATTTTGAAAGTTTTCACCTTAAACAAAAGACAAATGTTTGAGAAGAGAGGCTTGTGTGTAACAGTTTAAACATTATATAATGTATATATTCATGAAAACATTACCTAGTACCTTATAAATAATTTTTATGACAATATATCTATTAACAAATTTTAAGTGACCTATATTGTATAAATTCTGTTATAACAGTATGAAAATTTTAAATTCTTACCTTGTTCTTATATGTTATCTTTAAAGGTGTATATTTTTTGTTTCTGGTTGTATTATGTCAACTAAGAAATTTTTACATTATCTAAAACCCAGCTGAAAGAGAAATTTAGACTGTTCTAGAAATGCTTTTCTTTTGTTTTTTTGTTTTTGTTTTTTTTTTTAAGACAGGTTTTCTCTGTGTAGCATTAGAGCCTGTCCTGTAACTCACTCTGTAGCCCAGGCTGGCCTCGAACTCACAGAGATCCGCCTGCCTCTGCCTCCCGAGTGCTGGGATTAAAGGCGTGCACCACCACTGTCCAGCTAGAAATGCTTATTAAGATGTTGATAATGCTGGTAGTAACATCATCAACACTAAGTAGCCTAGTAAAATGTGGTATCGGGAGAAAGGGAAAGAGGAGAGAGAGAGAGAGAAAATTCAGAATGACAAGAAAACTTGTTTAAAATAAAATTTGGATTGGCATCAAATGTATAGCAATAGAATTGACATGAATAAACCAAGTGTTGATATCAGCTCATGCTCCTTGAAGTCTATTCCCATTATTATGAGAGTTTTTCTTTTTCCCATTAGATTGATGAATTGCTGAAGGGAGCAAAAAGGGAATCTGTCTTGGTAAGCAAAACTCATTTTACTGCATGTGAATTTCTCTGGGTCGAGTTTGATGCTGAGGCACTCAGAGGTCGAATATTGAGTGGTCTCTAGCTTAGGTCATTACCGAAGACAAGCATAGGGTGAAGGGTACTTGTTTAAAGGCAAAACAGTGTCACTTGAAATATAACAAAGATCTTGAGGAACATTTAAAGAGACTAAAACCACTGCTAAGTTTTTTTTTTTACCCTGAATAGAAATGCTTTCCTGAAAGGTCTTCAGGCTGGCACTGTTTACTTATTGATTTGTCTGGTTCCCACTGTGCCAACCATATTGTGGCCACAGGGAACACTGTCAGATGCAGCTCTTTCATTTCCTTAATTAGGGCAATCTAATGTATTAAAGTCAGGCAGCTACTGAAAAGTAGCTCTTTCCACACCCACCCACAGGTGTACACATTAAGGATCCCTTCTTCCTTATTCCCAATCTCCTTGCTGTCCTGTGTCTCTTCAGGAACCCTTGTTTCCTTTGAAGTTTGAGGGCAGGACAAAAATCACTCATCCAACCATCACATCCCTTACAGTTAGGGGCAGAGGACCAAGACAACGTATCAGCTTGAAGCTGGATGGGATAATATGGTGTGCAGTACAAACACAGGGTCAGCTGGGCAAAATTCACCAGAGAGTGCAGGTCCCTTTCTTAAACTATGCAGAACAACCAGCTGAACCCCAATTTCTTTGGCTGCACATCAGCATCCAAACACCTCAAAACCACTCCTAGTCACCCACCTACAAGTGAAAAGCAAATTCAAGAGATGGAGCTGGAGCAAGTTGACCATGGCAACTTGAGGCAGGCTTGTATAACTTCTACGAGACCCCAGTAACTAAACTAAACCCAACAACGACTCCTTGAGGAAAGAGATGAGTTACCTGGGAAAGGCAAGCCTTTCTTATCCATGAAGGACCCTGATGATGTTGGTTGGCTGCATATGGAGACAGTCTTGTATTTTGTCAAATGGAAATAACATACTGCTTTATTTTCTCCTCTTCAATATCAAGCACTGTTTATTAGTGGGCTATGTGGGATGACCCAGAATTCTACAATGGGTGAGACTCTACTGAGGTAATGTTTAATTCTTTTCAGGGTCATTGTTTTGGTGATGTTAACCTTCTTTTTCTTTGGGAAACAAAGGATTTCTAGAGATTGGCTAATTCCGCCTCTCTGTGAAGCTGGTGCAGTTTGCTGTAAATGTGTTTTGCTCTGCAGACAATAGCGCTGTGATGGAATGGTTAGCCGACAGTCTGTGAATAAATGAATAAATCACACACCTGTTAAATCACGTGCTGAGCAGGATGAGGGGTTTATGATCAGTTTGTTTTTCTTAAGCAAAAATGTTTCTTCTCTCCATTTACCACTCCTCAACACTTTCTCAGTGCAATGTCTTGTGTATCTCCTCTTTAGGTGAAGCTCACAGTTCTTCATAGTGTTCACATGTGTGTAGTCTTTCTCTTGGGTATCATCATCATCATCATCATCATCATCATCACCATCACCATTATTATTATGAGATAGCATCATGCTATAGAGCCCTGGCTCTCCTGGGACATGATAGCTATCCAAGGGTGGGATCAACCCATCAACCCTGTAGTAATCTTTCTGTCTCAATCTTCCAAGTGCCTGGATTATTTGCATGTGCCAACATGCCTGGCTCATGCATAGAAATTCTAAAGTATTGGTCCCCATCAATTCTAAGAACAACACTAAGTTGTCATAGAAGTACATCAAATGATAACAATGTTCTGATCCTGTTCCAAGTCACAGTGTAAGTCAAAGATGGGAGAGTAGGAGCAAGAGAAGCTGTAGCAGTACCTGAAGTAGCCTGGGAAAGTAGCCCATGGAAAGCCATGAGGTATGCTGCACTGGAGGAACCCACCCAATCCTTGGAACCCTAGACTCTCGTTCAGGAACACCAATGTGGCTAAGAATGCAGGCATTCTGTCCATCAGCCCAGCCCAGCCCATTCTCATCATGTAGCTGCTGAGGGTCAAAATACCTTAGCTTCTGGGTTCTCATGTATATCTTATAGATTTAAAAACAGTGTTCTCATTCAAAATTGAGAAGTATAGACCACCATGAAAACATTGCATCATTATCCAAGGCAAATAATAAATACACCATTGAATTCTGGGGATGAGACTCAGTAGTAGATTCTACCTAGCATGTGTCAGAGTCTGGGTTCCACTCTCCAGTGCCACAAAAAGAAAAAAAAAAGTTTGTTCTTTACCTACTTTGCATCTGTTATGTCCCAAGATATAAAAGAGAAAAAAAAAAAAAAAAAAGGTACAGGCTCTGAAACCAGACTGTGTAACTTAAAATTCAGGCTCTGTATTCTAGAAATTTTTCACTGTCAAATCAATTAACCTGAGTTTGTTTACTAATTCTAATGACATGGACATTAAATTACTAGAGAGTAAGACTCTTGGGAGAAATTAAGTGATCTCTGTCTGTGTGTGTATATGTGTGTGTGTGTGTGTGTGTGTGTGTGTGTGTGTGTGTGTGTGTGTGTCTTAGTTGGCATTTCTATTGTTGTGTTAAAACATCATGAACCAAGCAACTTGGGAAGGAAAGGGTTTATTTTGCCTATATTTCCTCATCACAGTCCTTCATCAAGTGAAGTCAGGGCAGGAAGCTGAAGGCAGGAGCTGATGCCAGAGGACATCACTTCTCCAGAAGTGGGGCTCACTGGCTTGTTCCTCAGGGCTTTACTTAGCCTGCTTTCGTATATTCCCCTGCTACCCCAAGATCACAGTCCATGGACGGGACAAAGACGATGGTTTGGACCCTACTCTATGAATCATGAATTAAGACAATGCCCTATAGGGCTGTTTACAGACCAGTCTTAGGGAGACATTTTCTCGATTGAAGTTTATGCCTCTCAGAAGAATCTAGCTGGCGTCCAGTTGACAGAAAACTAGCCCACACAGTGTGTGTGTGTGTGTGTGTGTGTGTGTGTGTGTGTGTGTGTGTGTGTAACGTGTAACAGATTGAAAGCGAGCTGCAGTTAAAGATTTGGGCTGAGTTTTACGTATTACGTTTTTTGTGGTATATCACTTCTGTAGATAGTTATCAACTGAAGCACTTTAAAAAAAATAAAGCCAAGAAAGAAGACAAAGAGAGATAGGAAGATGGAGGAGGAAGTGATTTTAAAAAAAGAAGAAAGATAGATAGAAAGGAAGAAAAAACAAGGGTGGGGATCAAAAGTGACTGAAGGCCATTCCTTAGAAGCACATACCTTAGCCACAGACAGTGAAACTCTAGCATAAACTGCAAACTTCCTTACCAGGGACTGAGACTCTGTGGGAGCATTTAATAGCATACTGTCTAGTAGGGAACAAGCTCTCCTCTCCTTTTAATATTAACCCAGCAGAGCCTTCCCTGCATGCTCTGGGAGGCTGAGTCTTAGCCACTCATATCCTAATTCGCCTTCCTCCAAGTTCACTTACCTCTCTGCGCCTTCATTGTTATTACGGTGGATTCATGCCTATAGCGCACTGAGCCAAAACTCCTAGGTTTATTTACCTAAGATACCACTGAAATATTTCTCTGTCCTCCCCTCCCCCCACCGAGACTTGTGTTATGATTGTGGCCATGGGGAGACTATTTTTATTTTTGTTTCTGTTTTATGGAACAGAATTTTTGTAGAAGGTCTTATTTCAACGTATAAGGCACAGACTCTGTCACTGGATTAAACACAGACAGTATTAAAGGTACTTCTGAACAGAGCAGATCAAGATTATGTTCCTTAGCCATTTACCTCTAATGATGAAGGGACTTTGGAGGCCCTTGAGGGGTTCTTGAGATCTGTTATTTTCAAGTGGTATTTTCAGAAGTTCATCAGCAGGACTTTTGAGGCTTATAAAATAACTAAGGAGGAGGCATCAGGAAATGCCATCTGGCCTTTAAATACCGCCTTGCTTTCCCCTAACCTGTCACTTTCCTGTAGTTCCTGAGATCTTCAGCATCGTCCCTGTGTTCTACAAAGATATTTACTAAGATCCTCCAACCATTCGGCCAAAGCGCTGGGCAGTGGGAAATAGTTGAATGGTTTATGTATATGAATACACATGAGGCTGCACACCGCTGAACTGGGAGGGGACAGTTACACAAGTGATCCCTTTGACGTGCCTGACAGGAAACACACGTGGGGGAGCCTTAGTGGCAGCCTCTAACCCAGGAGATAAGGTGGGCTCAAGAAGCTTCCTAGATATTTTCATCGGTCTCATCACAGATTTATTTGCCTTTTAAAAAATAAATACCACTTGCCAGAAATGCTATTAAGAGCACAGGAATTCTAGAAATATTAGCACAGGTTCATGTCCATAAGCCAAGGATAAATAAATATTAGAATCATTACATGTTAGATGGGGGGGGGGAAGGGAGAGATCAAGTCAAGGGCGCTGTTTGAAGAGCTGGGAGCATTTCTGTGGATGAGTTTACATCTGAAGAGGTGTGGGGGGCTGGTGGTAGAGATGGGCCGAAACACAGAGACAACATGCTGGCTGCATCTCACCTCTGTTACAGTTTTGCCTAAGCCTACGCTAATCTTGAGCTCTTCCTGACACTCCCACTCAGCAGGGAAAATAAATAAATACTCAGCTTGGTTTCCATAGTGGAAGTGAAGTGGGTGAGGGAAATGGCTTTTAAAAGTCTGATGAAGTGTCTACAGTTGTTGTGTGCCAAGACAAGTTTGCCTGGAAATTTTCCCATTCTGTCTCCTTCAGATTGTCTCTTGGACCCTCCTTATTGTATCATGTGTGTGACTGGCAACTCAGCCTAAAAATCCGTTATCCTCTGGCAGGAGCGTGTGCCAGCACTGACGTGTCCTGATTCCCACAGTGCTTCAGAAGAATCACTAAACGTATCCTCTGTTTATTGCCTGTAAGCTTTCCACTCAAAATCACCACAGTGTAATTATATAGGCACTCAGAGATGTAATATAAAACCTCTAACCCTAATCTTAACCTGTGTCCTTTTATCATCCAATTCGGAACTCTTGTGGAGTGATTGACGACAAAGGTGCCCTCTATTAAGCAAGTTCTGGAAGGTGTTTTCATGCAAAATGAAGGTGTTCACAAGCTATCCGTAATAGACGGTTTGCTTCTACTTGGCCTCCTGCTGTGAGTGAGGCTACACTTCTGTGAATCTGGACCCTCTCTCTCCCATCTTCGAGGAAATCCAACTTAGAGCTGACAATCCTGTTGCACCACAAAGATCTGTTTATCATGCCTCATTGTGGAACTGTGGGAAGATTTCAACATCACTTCATAGTTTGGATGGCATTCACTTTCACTCAACAATAAACCTATGAAATTAGAAGACTAGTTTTAGATGTTGTTCTGTTTACCAACTTTAACCTGTGAATGGATGTCTTTAAATAAAACTGGATCTGTCTGTGAGGATTACATGGGCTAGCAATGATGCTGGAATCTATGTTGCTGCTTTTTGTATTGTTCACCATCATTGCATTCCTTACATTTGAAAACCTTGTTTGAGAAAAAATTTCCAAGCATCGTTAACTACATCCGGTCAGGCAAGTCCAAGAGTAGAGAGGTGTTAAAGGTCCTTGTTGAATACACAGTTACTATGGAAAACAAAGAAAGTTTTTAAAACTGAAAGCGATAGGCTGAGGAGACGGCTTAGTGAATTAAAATGCTTGCATGCAAGTGCAAGAACATGAGTTCAAGTACCCAGAACCCATGGAAGACCAGGAGTGGTAGCATACATCTTCCATCCTAGTACACCTATGATGAAATAAGGGTAGAGATGGGAGAATCCATGGAAGCTTGCCAGCCAGCTAGCTGGTATTTGCAGTAGGACACAACACACAGGAGGGAAGAAATGTATACTGGGAGATTTGTTCACCGGCCTCTGCTGGCATGCCCTGCCCCTCCACACACATATAGTTCGCAGTGGTGAGGAAAGAGATGTTTCCTGTGAATGTAGAATGAATTATTGGAGAGTAAAAGGATTCTAAGAGACAAAAAGCAAGCCACCCAACACACCAGCATGCCACACCTGAGCATTAGCATGTACCAGTTAGTGTAGTGTAACAGTACCAGCCAGAGGATGATAGAGGGACAAAATGGAAAACTTGGGGAGAGTTGTGTATCTCAACACTTTGTGGGTCCCAGCTTCAAATTAATTCCAGGAGGGCTTAACCCCTAAGGAAGGCAATCATCTGCCTCCATAAATTTCCATTAGAGACAAATGAGAATGACTTGTGGCTTGGAGGTTGTTATGCATATTCAAAAGAAATAGCCTTTTGGTGCCTTCAATATGCTGAGTTTTATTCTATAACCTCTAGACACACATGGTACAGAATACATATGAACAAGAACACTTTGAGAACTGATTCAGGCCCTTGCTCCTGCAATTACGTTTAAGGGAACCAACTTGGTGACTTTGAAATTTCCAACAAATGGCTCCATCTAAAACCTAGTTTTAAATAGACTTTTGTGTTAGTACTCTGACCTGATAAGAAAGTTAGGCTATGAAGGACATCAGGGCCTTTCCCAAAAATTCAGTTCAAACCGGTGCTTTCTTCAAATATATCCTGGTTATTTATGATGTATATGGACCCAACCCCCCCCCCCCACACACACACACACATACACACAATGTCCTTTCTTCAGTTCTATGAAGCAAATGTCAGGAGACAATGTCTTGAACTTTCCTGTGGAGGATGAAGCGCTTCTCTCTAGTGGTTGACTATGCGTGACTAAAGATTAAGGTATCTAAAATGAGCATATTACCAGAGTTTCCACAGGACTTATTCTGTATTCTACAAAGATCACATAGCACCAAAAGGCTGTTCATTTTGGTATGTGACTCATTTAAAGACCTGGAAATGTTTGGGAATGTCTGTAAGTTGTAGTAAATATGCTATATATTTTGAGTGTTGTCATGTGTGGGATGAAGATTTCAATTTCTGCTATTTTAAGCATAACACATTATTCATTTAATTTAAATTTCTCTTTTAGTTTGTGTTACATTGTTTTGTTAAATTACATGAAGAATAGTAACATACTAACAATATTTGGGCTTAAAACTCCCTGATGATTAGATTTTAAAACATTGCTACCCTGAAAATCAAAAGAGAAGATTTGTTAAAACACCTCTCTATAGACTCTACCCTTGTCCAATAGTGTCCAATAAATGTACATGTATTTCTCTCTAGCTTATTTTTTCATAAGAAAGTGGGAATTAGTAGAAGAATGAAAAGAGAATATTTTCTTCCCTTATTCAAAAGTATCTAAGGATCATTTTCACTCTAGAATATAATTTATATATATATATATTTAGTATATATATATATATATATATATATATATATATATATAATATATATTTTAGTTCTAAGCACCTTCATGTACCAGTTAACTATCCAAAAGCTACTCCTAACATTTTCTATATCAGTGCCTCTTACCACAGAGACTGGAAAATAAAATAAGAATTTTATTAATTTTCAAAACCAGGACAGTTATCTGATCCTGTTATGGTCCGTGAACCTAAATGGAAGTCCCTTGGGGAGAGAGGCTGGATTTCTCCAGCACTGGAAGCAATATCTGGACTAACAGACACCATTCTACAACTATGAAAAAAGCAGTAATCGAACTGTAAGAATTTGTAATCAGAAGCCTGAACCTATAAGCTCTTGTGCATTATGGTCAATAGATTTTGAGGCTTTTAGCGTCCAAATGCATCTCGCTTATAGTTATGAATGAGTGAGAAGAAAATCTAGCTGTTGACTTTGCGTCTAATCCTTATTATAGAATTGTTTCCAAAGAAAGGTGTTCTGGTTCCAAGCAGATGTATAATTCTCTTTAAAAAGGAAACATGAACTTCTAATTGTTCAACAGACTCAAGTGTTCATTTTCATTATATCTCTCCAAGCTTGAACTCACACACACACACACACACACACACACACACACACACACACCTGCTCGAAGACCTAGACTCACCCTCTTCACTAGTGTTAGGATGATAAATTGGTTTCATCTCAGGTGTCAGCATTGACAGATGGGTAGTGGCTGTCTGGATCACTGTGTTGAGAATAATTTTGAGGCAGACAACACAACTTATAAGGAAAAGTGTTGTGATCAATTGGCCAGCTCTGCCATGGATATGAAAACTGAAGTGATGCATTTGTGTTTTGTAACAGTTAGCCTCGTCCAGCCTATTCAAGTTCAATTGCTCATCCTAGTGTACTCCTTTCTCCTGTTAACCCTGCAGGTGGGAATCGACTGTCTTCAAACTGGGACATTTAGTCACTATGTGGTAACCAGTTTACAGACTAGGAAGTGATACTATGCCACCTAAAACAACATTCTACCAACCTATTTCAGTTGGAATTGTAGAGGAGATGCCATGGTTCAAAACAACTATTCCAAGCTGTGATGTTGTGGGAATATGCCACTTGACCCTCCCTTCAATAAAATTGACCATTCATTTGCAACAAGGTGATGACCCCAGCAGAGGACCCTAGTTTAGTTCCTAGAACCCAGACCAGAGAGTTTACAACTTCCTGTAACTCCAGGTCCAGGGAAGCCCAATGCCTTTGGCTCCCTTAAACACCTGCATTCATGTTCATGCACGCGCGTGTGCACACACACACACACACACACACACACACATAATTTAGAAAGGAAGAAAGATGGAAGGAGAGAGACAGAGAGAGAGAGAAAAAAAGGAAGGAAGGAAGGAAGGAAGGAAGGAAGGAAGGAAGGAAGGAAGGGAGAGAAAGAGAAAGAAAGGACGGAAGGAAGGAAGGAAGGAAGGAAGGAAGAAAGAAAGAAAGAAAGAAAGAAAGAAAGAAAGAAAGAAAAGAAAAAAAGACACCCAGCCAGCTGTGGCCTCTAGCCACAGAGCTGGAGAATCTACCTCAGCTTTCACATCAAGGCCAGAGTGTCTGGAAGACCCAACACTTACTGATCGTGGTGGAAACTCACGCCTTGGCCTTTCGACCTAATCAGGACTCAGCTGCAGACAACTTTTCTCTGGGACTCTCAGTGTATGGACTAATCTCATTAAATCTGCACCATAACCCACAGTATTCTTAGACAGTCTCTATCTCCTTCTACCTCTCCTCCTATAGTTGAAAGGTACCTGACAGATAAGCATCTCCGCCCACCTGATTCACTCCCATCATGGCTCACTCTTGGAAACCTCTCTTCCACAGACACTCCTAACTCCATTGGGATTTCTGCTTTCTGGAGAGTCCAGACTAGTACACACTCCCTTTGCTTTAGTGTAGACCTAAAGTATGCCCTGATGCCCCTTCTTGTTTTAAAAGGTTGGTCCTCAACCATGGGTAGTGAAACTTTAAAAAGTGGTTAATTCTATATCACTGGGGCAGGATCTGGAGGGACATTGATTGTCCTCACATTCTCTTCAGTTCCTGGCCATCATGACCCATGTGAATGGCTTTGCTCCTCCACGGACTCTCCACTGTGAATGCTGCCTCATCATAGGCCCAGAGGCATCAGAACCAGTCAACCGTGGACAAAGACCTTCCAAGGTGTAAGCCAAAGTCCTTTTTCTCTCTCTCCCTCTCTTTCTCCCTCTCCCTCCCCACCCCCTCTCCTTTTTTCAAGACAGGGTTTCTTTGTAGCTTTGGAGCCTATCCTGGAAATCACTCTGTAGACCAGGCTGGCCTCCAAATCACTGGAATTAAAGGCATGTGCCACCACCACCTGCCCAAATCCTTCCTCTTTATAAGGAGGCAGTATCTTCTTATCCCTGGCATTTAGTTACAGTAACAGAAAGCCTGCTGGAGAAGCACCTCCTCAGAGCCATACAGCTTTTATATCCAACAAGCAAAAATGGGCCGAATGCTAAGTCGGCTTTGATATTAGGTATTGATTGAATCCCAGACATTTGTCATAGAGTGGCGTGGAACCAGCATCCTCAACTTTATAATGAAAAAACGTACCAGTGATATTTGATGGAACTCTGTAAGGATTAAGTGAGATAACATGCATGAAATTGATTTCTAACTATTAAGCATGATGTATTGAATGTAGTTATTAGTATTGCTACTATTTCAAGTAGTTTCCTATGAGTCCTATGTGTGTGTGTGTGTGTGTCCTTGCATGTGCCAGTGTATGCACATATGGGTGTCTGTGAGCCTGTGTATAAGGGTCAGGTGTGTGTATGTATATGTGTGTGTGTGTGTGTGTGTGTGTGTGTGTGTGTGTGTGTGTCCTTGCATGTGCCAGTGTATGCACATATGGGTGTCTGTGAGCCTGTGTATAAGGGTCAGGTGTGTGTGTGTGTGTCCTTGCATGTGCCAGTGTATGCACGTATGGGTGTCTGTGAGCCTGTGTATAAGGGTCAGAGGTCAACCTCGAGTGTCATTCCTCAGGAACCATCCATCTTGTTTTGTGAGACAGGGTCACTGGCTTGTAGCTTGATGACTCTGCTAGACTGGCTGATGGGTGAATACTGCTGATCAACCTGCCTTTGCTCTCCAGTGTTGAGAGATTAAAAGTGTTCATCACCATGCCTGGCTTTTTAATATGGGTTTGAGGGATGGATGCTGGGTCCTAATGTGGCATGTACTTTGTTGGTAGGACTGTCTCTCCAGCTCTTTCCAGTAATTTCCAATAGCAGCTCCCAGCAGACCATTTAAATTACTTTTCAAATGTATGCTGAGGCTTCTCCAAGGGCCTGGGAACACTGAGGAAGAGGGAAGGAAAAGAGTCCTGCTCTAATGGATCTGACATTTCCTAAATTAACCAAGTAAACACAAGTCAGCTAAAATTTACTAGTAGGTTAACCATAGTCAGTAACCAGGAGATATAATCCTGGCTTCCTTCAACTCTAATAGTAGCAACATGGCTCCATTCCAAGATGTGTTTCTGCTGAGCTTTCCAGCTGAACAGCCTTGTTTCCCTCGGTCCCACTATCCCCACTCTACTGCTCTACTATATCCCACTGTACTGCTCTACTATATCCCACTGTACTGCTCTACTATATCCCACTGTACTGCTCTACTATATCCCACTGTACTGCTCTACTATATCCCACTGTACTGCTCTACTATATCCCACTGTACTGCTCTACTATATCCCACTGTACTGCTCTACTATATCCCACTGTACTGCTCTACTATATCCCACTGTACTGCTCTATTATATCCCACTGTACTACTCTACTATATCCCACTGTACTACTCTACTATATCTCACTGTACTACTCTACTATATCCCACTGTACTACTCTACTATATCCCACTGTACTGCTCTACTATATCCCACTGTACTACTCTACTATATCCCACTGTACTGCTCTACTATATCCCACTGTACTGCTCTACTATATCCCACTGTACTACTCTACTATATCCCACTGTACTGCTCTACTATACCCCACTGTACTGCTCTACTATATCCCACTGTACTGCTCTACTATATCCCACTGTACTGCTCTACTATATCCCACTGTACTGTTCTACTATATCCCACTGTACTACTCTACTATATCCCACTCAGTTTGTATTTTTCCCCTGCTTGCTGGCCCTCCTCCTCCTTGCCTGAATGCTCGCTCCATCTCACCTCCCTACCCTCTACTTCACTTGGCTCCTTTTGGCTTTTCTCCTTTGCTGTCACCTTCCCAAGAAGACATTCGCTCTGCATGTTCTGGTGGCATTGATGTCTCTGCCCAGAAGATGGTACTTCCTGGCAGCAACAGCAGGAAGAGCCTCTACCAAGGACACAGGGCCTCTGATTCTAACACTTTCTGCAGACTTGGGAACTGACTCGTGTCTCAGAGGCACTCAGATTCACTTGGGTTTTAGCAAAGCAAGGATGGATACTGCTATCTTCTTCTGGCTGTGGTCACCATTCACTAGGAAGACGGCCAGACTATGCCTAAAGTGAGCAGACTACTTCAGTCTAACCCAGAAAAGACTCACCACAATCCCGATTCATCATTTGAACAATGGATTGATTTGTCTTCGCCCTAATGTCTAGTAGCCTGAAGATCACTGGCTATCAAACATTTTTATCATGTTCTACAACTGGAAATAAATATATAACCACATAAATATATACAATATACATATTTATAAGCATTTAAATATTTGCATTCCTAAAACAAAAGTTGCACAAACATTTTTCCTTGTTATAGTCAAGACTCACGTTTTTAATTCATTTTAACATATTCTATTCAGCCTAATTACGATACTCATTTTGATCTGGCAATGTTTAACCTTTTTTGTATATGTGTATGCCATTTCTAATCAACATGATAAAGACTGTGCATCTCTACTTTGAATGTTTTACAACATATAAAAATAAAACTCATAGGATCATGAAAGGTAATGATTATATTAAAAGTCAGTCCTTTTCTTGGGCCTTGAGGAATGGGTCCACATCAACAGCCCTCAGGTTAAGAACCCTGGTGTGACTAAATTAGTTTCACAGCCATCTACAGTGTAGCAACCTAGAGTCTGGATAAGTTGACTGTAAATAAGGCCTCAGAACACTATGTAGCAATTAAATATTTCAGCTACTTATCAACTTGTTATGGTTTTAATACTTTCTTTTCTCTCCCTTTCCTCCTCTTTCTCCTATGCAGTCACTCACCTAGATAAACAGGTGCACATACTTCACAACTCCTGCACATATGCATATGAAACACACAAACACACTTTCCCACAGACTTTCAGATTTCATGTCATATATATAGAGAGAGGCATAAGGCCCTAGGCCATTACATCCAACCCCTTCGATGCCCTTAATCATGTTCCTTGACTTCCCCAGTCCCAGCTCCTCAGACTCCCTCCTTCAGGGCTTATTATCTCTGTAGGACAGCACTCCCCACCCTGGCTTTTCTTAGTTTCTTTCACAGCATTATGAATTGATAGCTGCCTTCTGCCCTGGAATAACAGTGGAGAACAGTGGTGGCTCAGCCCAGAGTCTCTGACCTTTATTTTCTCAGGCTTCAGTGAATCTTCCTTGGCAGGTGTTTCCCTTTGATAGGCAGCTTCTGCCTCCCACCAGATGACAGTTGTTCCATGTGGTGTGCCCAGCCTACAGGGGAAGCTCGGGCTTGGCACACAGTGGCCAGGCTGAACATGCTGTATCCCCAAGATGGAGCAGCTCAGCTGGGGATTGTGAAAGGAAATATAGTTACCGTCACCACTGAATTATGTGGGTGCTCCCCTAATGGGGTCCTACAGCAATTTCCTGCTGCCAGAGCTAAGTGCCAGCAGTGAATTGTTTTCTCCTTTGCACATAGGAAGAGGACAACTCTCTCGACAGATTCCAGGTAACATAAACCGGTAGGAAGTCTCTTCCTTGTGAGTCATGACTTGGTTATATTGGATGCTCACCCAAAGATAGGTTAGAGCCTTGACCTCCAGTGTTTTAGAATTTGGAGAAAGGGCGTTTATGAAGATAATCAAATTAAAAGGTTGTTAGGGTTAGTAAGATGGCTTTTCTAAAAGTAGGATGGCAGTCTTAGTAGACCAGGCAGTCTAGCACGCTCCTTTAAAAATTATCACATTAATTCACAGAGTCGTGTGTGTGTGTGTGTGTGTGTGTGTGTGTGTGTGTGTGTGTGATGATGATGATGATGATGTTGATGCAGGTAAAAGCATCCTGGCACTGAGCTTGATGACCTGACTTTTATTCCTGGGACCCACGTGGTGAAGATACAGAACAGACTCCTATGAGTTGACCTCTTACCTCAACCCACAGGCCATGATAGGCACCCACACTCCCACCCCTCCCCCACACCCCTACACACATTCACACACACAAAGTGAACGGCACACAGTAAAGGTGTAAAGGAGATGGCTAGAATGTCTATTCTATGAAGACTTTTCTATATTAGTAAGTAAGAGGGGGGAGGGGCAGAAAGGCAGACCCATTAAGAGTGAACTCACTGTGACGAGTCAAGGGGATGATAGAGAAGGCATCGAGGAGCCAAGGAAGGAGGCCTCAGAAAAAAAAAAAAATCAACCCTGTCGACATCTTGACTTTGGTTTTCTAACCTCCAGATTGTGAGCAGTCACCCTGTCTGTGTTGTCCGACTCTGAGATGGGAGTGGGGAACAGAATGATTATCCCTCTGTCTGCACACAGAGCAGTTTCAAGTGACAATTACATTCGTGTCCTACTGCTCTAAGGGGGCCAGGTTTTGTGCCACCATAATAACACAGGAAAGGGTGGAAAACAAGTTGCCTCTCTTCTCCTTCAGGATGGAAGGCAGCAGGACCACTCTAGAATTGATTCTGTTGCCAGGATTCCCAGAACACAAACACAAACATAAATATAAACAACATTTGCATTCTACCTAACAGTGCTAAAGATGAGATTTTGACCTCAGTGACTAATAGCCTCTAACCAGAAAGTGCTATCCTGTTATACAGTTAGAAACCCAGATGTAACCTAGGACTTCAAATGGGTTCAATCCCACAAATTCATATAAGAAGACAGGCACCGAGGGATCCCGCGATGGGATGGACTTGCCCAAGGTCACAGAGCAGGAAAAATCCCCCAGCCTCTGAGGCACCTCATTTCCTTGTGTCTCCAGCACTACAGGCTGCAGGCACGACCTCCTGAAGCCAAGAGTGTCTGTCCTCTGTATCTTCCCACTCTGCTTCATACGTGCAATGATTTGAAGTTCAAGGGAAGTTCAAAAGAAGTTCAAAGTTACAAACGCTTCACAAAGTCACCCAAAAACTACTGACAGGATAACCAATGACAAAAATATTTATTTTAAAGCCTCTGGTTTTCATAAAGACAACCCTCCCCCTCCAGGGAAAAAAATAAAACTCTCCCCCACACCATGCTCCTCTTATGTGCCTAGACTGTCCCTTTTAGGTCTGCTTAGAAGAAGTCCACTTAAGAAATAGTGCTTTCTTGGTGCACATAATTACTGCTTAGTAGATCCTTTTTAGCCAATGCAATTATAAACCTTTTTTTCTTCACTTTTAAACCTTTTTCTCCTGTATCATAACTTTCTTTTACCTCAAAATTCAATGAATTATACGAGTTATTTTTGGACCTTCCAAATGGCTACTGTTTGTAAAGGCCATCATTTTCTTCTAGATGAGAAAATGCTTACTCCAAACTATAGTGTTGTTGCTTTTATTATTCTTTCCATCACAGTGTGGGAGAAGACCGTTCCTCAAATGATAACACTCTCATTTGTGGCCACTAGGGAAATATCATGAAGATCATTGTGAGCCTCTGACATCATGTGCCTCCACCCATCTGAGAAGAACGGGCCGGCAGGGTCTTCAGACCATGGAACCTAATCCCCTCATTTCAGAGTTGAGGAAACTGGGGCACATAGGCACCCCCAGGGCTATATACCTAGCTTATGCCCCCAATTCACTGGATTTTTCCACCACCCAGGAAGTTGCAGAACTTCTTCACACCTCCTCAAGTCCATTGCAAGCTGGTCTTGTAATCGTTTATATTTATTTCAGCAATATAGAAGCATGGGAACACATGGTTCCTGCCTCTACATAATATTGCACAATCAGTTTGGTTAATTTTGAGTTGCTCCAGCTTCAGCACTAAAATGGTTTCACAAGTTCATCCATGAATTGGAATCCAGAAGCTGTAAGCAGAATGGTATGCACATGACAAGTTATTAACCATCCTTTGCCTCGGTTTCCCCTTGCTTAAAGCAGACATTTATACTTTTTTTATATGATTATATGAATAATGCCTAGAAAAGGCTTAATAGCTGTAACAACTCAATAGATGTGAATGAGTCTTATTCTGGCTACAAGTAAGAAAATGTAACTCAAAAGTGGTTTAATAAATGTTTGCATGGAAATGTAAAAGAATTATTATTATACCTCTAATAACTACAGGATGGGACAATAGTAATCTTGGACCCTGAACTGAGAAATATTAAGTCACAGATGCAACCCTGCCATGAAGGGGTTTGTGACTTGGGAACAGCGTTAACCTTTCTGGGTCTTGGGAGCCTTAATCACCAGCCCTAATGCTAAACTCTCAATGAGAGAGAAACACCCCAGAAGTACAATGAACAGCATGGCTGACACAGGAAGCCTTTCTACCCCGCTGAGAGCTTTTGTCCTTCCTGAAGTGAGGGAGATGCTTCCTTGGTCGATACCCACAAGAAAAACAACTCCTGGGCCTGAAGCACCCTATCCCCAAAGCAAGAATTATCCCAGCCTTTCCCTCTGGGGAGTCAGTCTGCCCAGATTCAGGCAGGAGAAAGGAGCAGATGAACAATGGGAGCCAGAGCAATTAGTTTTGGCAATTAGGCAGGCAATTAGTTCTGCAGCGTGTCGAACGGGAGTAGAAGGTAAATCAGCGGCGTCAGAGGTGACAGAAATGGGAGTGGGCCTCAGGCTCCAGTAACAGCCAGGTGAGAAGACCCACAACTCCCCAGCCCCTTTCCCTCCCACTGTCAGGCCCACAGAGGAGGTTGCTTTCCAGGAGCAAAACTGCTCAGGGCTTTCAGCCCCGGGTGGACTTTCTCCCTCGGAAAGCCACACGTTCTCAGTGTTTTCTCTAGCTGAGGCCCTGTTGCTTTCTCTCCAGGAATCCTATCTGCAATGTTGAAATTCTGAGATGCAATTTCCCGGGGACTCTCTCAGCAAAGAGTTCATTTGTTGTTTTCAAAGCTTGGGAAGTTCTCCTCTAAGGGCCAATTAATTTCTCACTTATCTAGGGGTGAAGGAGAGCTGATATTACATAATTCCATGATATGAGAAGGCGCCACTAAAATCGTGCTTAAAAGGCAAAGCCCTGGGCTTGAGTACCAGCTGGGCTTCTTACGAAGCTCTGGGCTTTGGTTTCATCAGCTCCCAAATGGGAATAATGATCGGATAACCTGGCAAAATGTGTGGCACTTCAATAATTAATCTTGTCATTTCTGATTTGGGGAACCCATACATTAAAAAAACTATGTTTATCTGAAATTCAAATTTATTTGGTCAACTTCCATTTTTTGTTGCTAAATGTGGCAATTTTAAATATTAAAAATAATAATACCCTTCTCAGAATGTTATTGAGGTTAAATCAAATACCACACTGCATGACTAACAAGGAATTGGGGGAGGGGACGACTAATGTTCCTTTCTTTCTCCTTTCCTCTGCCGCTATCATATAATTTGACTAAACTTCTTCTACAGAGTCCAGAGGTTACAATAACACCAGTGGCAGCCAGATAACAGTACCTGTCCTTGGACTTTCCACCTTCTAGAGCCATAATTCCTGACGTTCATAAATGACCCAGTCTGCAGTATTATGTTACAAAAGCATAGCACGCATGAAGGCTTTCTACATTTTTCTGAAAAGGAAAATCTTTCTAGGAGTTGCCTACACCAAAGGTTTTGGGCTAGAGACCCCTCAAATGAAGGCAAGAGTAAAAAAAGAGAATGTCTGGACATGATATCACTGTGCGCCCCCCACCATATTAATTCACAACATGCCTCATGGTTGGGCATGCCCCCCAGACCTAGACACTTCCGCCTAGCTATTTCCGGTTCAAAATAGCCATTCCTGGTCAAATGTCTCACGTGACCAGGACCCCGGTGGCTTTGCATGGTTGCGTAAAGCGTGCAGCGCAACCATGTGGTCTATGTGCATGCGTGGAGTAGCCACATAAGTCCGTGTACGCAGGCGCTGCCCAGCCGTTATAAGCTGGCATCATGTTCCCTAGTCTCACTTCCTCTCTTGACCACGTGTGTTTTTCACAGGCCTGTTCACGTCGGTCTCTCTCTTTCCTGTCTTAATAAAACTCTTGTTAGTGGATTTGTCGTGTTTCATGACATTTCCTCGCAGGGTAAGAGGGCCGCCAAATAACTAACACACACACACACACACACACACACACACACACACACCCTTTAAACCAGTGTTTCCAGATGACTTTCTTGTGACTAAGACCTCCAAGCCACTTAGAAGGCCAGGGAAATCAGGGGATGTGGTGAGGTAGGAAGCACAGGCCACAGTAGCATTTTTGTCCCGTGATAGCGATACTCACGAAAAGTAGGGATGGGAGCCAGGGCTTGCTTTCCAGTTCACTGTGCATAGCTGTGTTCCCACGACCCACCTAACCAAAGGCACCTTCAGGGTTTGTGAGACATGATGCTGAACCAATTATAGGAGCCCTCGTTAAGAAAAAGATGCAGAATTACAAATACAAAATTAGACATGAAACTGAATATTTACTTAGAATGAGAAATTATATCATGACAAATTACAGGAGTGCTGGAGAATTAGGCCCCTTTCTTCTAAAAATCCCTACAAGTGATTTTGCCAGAAATGCTGACACAGAAACATTTGCTGATTATAACCCGGCTTCCTCTCTCCACCTGGAGCCTTAGCAACCCAGGCACTCACACCAGACACCCTGAACAGGAAGGGACCTGTTAACCTACCCTTATTAGCGTCATTATATATCTTCGTTTGCATTTACCTGAATACCTTTACAGCCATGTTCATTATATGAGCAATAGTGTAAGAATGTTGATGGGAAGCAGAAAGTGGAGGGAATTCTCACATTTCCGCCATCTTCACCAGCCATCCGTCTCTCTCTTCTCTGGGTTCTTTTCAATGTTCATTCACATGCACAATGTATAAGACCAAAAAAACATGATGCCTTCATGCGTGTTATGCTTCTGTAACATAATACTGCAGGCTGGGTCATTTATGAATGACAGAAGGTGCAAAGTCCAAGGATGGGTACTGTCATCTGGCTGCTCTCTGTGCTATGCATGTCCTAACATGGTGGAGAGGTAAGGGAATGCAACAGAGTAAGACTGGGGAAGGTCTTTCTCTTTCGTCAAAAGCCCACTCCCACAGAACAGTTTCAATTCCCTCGCAAAAGACTTTGTGACCCAATCACATTTTAAGTCTGGTACTGATGACAACAGCATCGCATGTCAGTATGCAATCAGGAGGGACCTGTAACTACAGCACACCATTGGATATCTGTCAGGGTGTTTTCCACTTAGCATTGTATCACTTCCCTATGTTTCTCCTTAACCTCCATCACGGTGACATTTCAAGGCTGGATGATCAGTCCCTTTCTTGTCCTTGTTAAGAAATCAGATAAAGATGAACTTGGTAAAGGGGAACTGAATTTGAGGTTACAGTGAACAGTTTTAAACTTAAAACACATGCACACACACAATTTTTGAAAAGATTCAAGCAACATTGTAACTCACATGGGAGGAAATAATCTGTCAATGTAAAGAGAAAGATCACTTCAACCATTTATTAGGTGTGGGCAGAAAAAGAAACTACCAGCAGGCTGGCGTTCCATTTTTCAACTAATTTCCTCAGTGAGGTGATTCCAAATCTGTTGAGCATGCCCCTCCTCAGGAGGTGAAAGAATCGAATAAACACTTTGCCATATGACTGGATACCAGAGTGGACAATGTTTTTCTTAAGAAATGTTTCCTGATGGAAAGGATTCCAACTGGAGCCACACCACACCAATTCTAGGGCAATAATTTAATTACATCCATTAGAGCACACGTTCACCCTAGAAGGCATTATGAGGACCCTCTCTGGGGGAAACGTTTGAACAAAACATTTCAACAGTGCTCAGTAGCTTTCCCTTCCTGGGTGAAAATTAGGAGTCGAGTACACTATGATTCATAACTTCATAGAACAGTTCCTGTGGGTGGACACACGTCACTCACGTCCCCCTTACAAGCCCAAGGCTACACCCCCTTACCTTTTACTTTCTGAACTTCTCTGTAGGGTGCAGAAACCAAACCTTACCCTGTGCAATTTTGACTTTTAAAATCTCCAGTGTAACGATCTGGAGCAGAGGGAAAAAAAAAAATCAAACGAAACCTCCCATTTCAGATTCCAAGCTCAGAGTGGGAAACGCCTTTTCTGTGGCTTGGACCTGTCTCCACAGCCCATCGAATTTATAAGTAAAGGTGATTATGGCCCATCACAACTCACTTAGAGCAACAGACCAAGATGGCTTTGAGCTACTAAAATCACGGTTAAGGCAATTTTAGAATGAGCTTTCACATTAATGGGCATGACTCATCTTATTCTGTGGTTCCCAATATATCAAAGGTTGCTGAAAAAAACGTCTCCTCTCTGCATCTCTCATGTTCTCACATACAGGGCAGGAAGGAGGTCTGAGAAGATAAAGTGGAAGGTAGTAAGCCACAGCCAAAGGATGATCTGTTTCTGCTGCAAGTAGATTAAGTGCCATTTTCTGACAGTATCAAGGCTTCCACTCTTCCAGGTCCTCAGCCTGGAACATCCTCTCAGACTTTATGGCTTAGATGCCTTGGGATGAAAGGTGGAGTGTGAAGGGCATCCATAGGAACTGTCCTGACCAGCGCTCCTCAGGCATCACCCTTCCTTCTGAAGCAGTGACTCACCTGGTCTCACAAGAATCAGAGTACTCACAAGACTTCTGCCTGGCCAAGACAAAAAAGGGGGAAGGAAAAAAGCATGTGTACATTATTTTTTTTTCCTCTTAATTGTATATGTCTATGGAACCAAAGCAGGGAATGACATTTTGACCAGCCCATTTTCTCACTGAAGCTTGGACAGCAGGAAATTTTCTTTGCTTCCTATTTTTATGCCGTCTTCTAGTGTTGCTGGCACGCGTAACAATCACACTTGGAGCTTCTGTCTTGCCTGTCATCCAAAGATTTCAAAGTGCTGTGCGCGGGAGTGTGTGTGTGTGTGTGTGTGTGTGTGTGTGTGTGTAGAGGGGTGTGGGGAAGACAAGTTCATTCCCACAGCGGGAGGGGAGAGAGGTCAGCTCTGTTGTTCCTGGTGAGTGACTAGGATGCAGAGGTGATGTGACTTAGATGCCTGCTTTGCAGAGCATCAGGGGTGAAAGCAGGCTAGAACACCGGCTTCTTAATTTCTACTCAATCTACTGTTCACTCATCCCAGCTGATGTGACCGCCTCTTCCCAGGGCCCAACACGAGGCTCAGCACAACAAGTATGAACAGTTTGCTAAGTGTCTGACCCTACAGAGAAACTGAAAAGTCAAATAAGAGGGGTTTGATTTGTTCTTGAGATTTGCTTTTCAGGTGTCAGGAACTTGGACAAAAAAAGCCTAAAACCTTGGTGCAAATCCACTGGGTAAAAATGGCTAGCATATTTCAATACTTGAAAATATCAGAGAATTGGCAAGGAAACCCAACAACATGATCTTAAAGTCTGCAGTTGGGGATGTAATTAGCACAACCACTGGAAAAAACTACTTGTCCCTGGCTTGTAAAACAGATCATGCAAATACACTTCAATCTAGTAATATTACTCCTACATGTACCCTCAAGAGAAACCCTCACCCATAGGCTCCAAGAATATGCACACCAATATTTAGAAAACAAAACATTATCCACTGGTGAAAATGACTGAGTCACATATTTTTATAAAATATAGATCAACTCTATACCCATAGAGGAGAAAAAATAAGTCAGATAAAATAAATGAGATAAAAAATAAATTTTTGTGAAGTAGTGCTGGGAAGTCTTTCTGCATGCTGTGAATATGTGTTGCTCAGATTGGTTGATAAATAAAGCTGCATTGGACTGTGGCAGGGCAGGATGGAGCCAGGTGGGAAATCCAAGCAGATAGGAGAGGCAGACAGCTGCCAGCAGCCGCTGAAGAAGAAGCAAGATGCCAGCAGATTGGTAAAGCCATGGAAAACATGACAAAACACAGATTAATAGAAATGGGTTAATTTAAGATATATAAGAGCTAGCTAGAGAGAAGCCTGAGCCATTAGGCCATACAGTTTGTAAATAATATAAGCCTCTGTGTGTTTACTTGGGTCCCAGTGGCTGCAGGACTGGGCAGGACACAGGAAAACTTCAGACTACAAAGATTTTTTTTTTTTTTTTTTTGAAGCTCAAAGGTAAGAAAAGCACATGTATGATTAGAGGAACAAAAATACACATCATAAAACTCGGGGTAGGAGTTAGAAGCAGAGGGAGCAATAACAATATAGGTGGCATGGTAGTCCCATGTTGGAAAAATCAAGGTCTAAGTGGGGGCGGGGCGGGGAGGGGTGTAGCACAGTACAGCTGATGAGTTCAAGCTTCTCACCATATGTATGTGACATATTATTTTCAGGCATTATAAAACAATTTCAGTCAGTGCTAATGAGCTAACAGTGGGTAGGCAGAATCTCCAATGAAGATATATGTAGAGGTTTAACTCCTTTAAAGACTATAAACAGTTAACATTTTTGAGGGACAGCACTTTTTAAAATGTCTGCCAAACTCCTGTCAAGAAAGTGTTCAAAACAAGGATGTCATAAAAAGATTTATTGTAGCAAGTTTGTAACTAGCTTAGGCAAATGAGAAGCAAGATCTTAAAACTCAATATAAGTTCCGGGAAAGTGTATGAACAAACAATTTTAGGAAAAGATTCAAATGAGGAAGAGATGAAAGATGTTTGAACTGCGTTAGTAAACAAGGAAATAAAGAATGTGTGGAGAACTTTTCTTCTCTTAACTCTAAGGCTGCCGAACATGGAAAACCTAGACACTAGCAGTAGTCAAACAGGGGTTGTGCTGTGAGGTACAGCCTTTGGAGAGGCGCTCTAGAGATAAGATACAGTGGCTTTTAATTATACCTCCAAGGCTTTGTTCAATAAAGTCCAGAAAGCTTCTCCAAAAGAAATCATTAGAGTCCTAAAAGTATTCACAGCAACATTACCTTTCATCGTGAAAATTAGCCTAAACATTGAACAACTGGAAAGTAGTTAAAGTATTGAGCATCCTCAATGGAGGCCATACAACAGTTAGCGGTGGGATTTTAAAGAATGTTTATTGACAGGAAAATGGCCCACAAAAGTATTTGCACTGCCCAATTTTATATTCATGACACACACATGCACACACATGCACATAGGGACATGTGGAAGCCGTAGAAGGTTTTAAACAGTGGTTGCTATAGTATGAGTTCCTGGTTTTCACTTTCTATTTTGTTCCCTGTTACCGTTCCAATAGGCAGTTTCCTAGATGAACAATGCCATATAAACATCATTGAACAGAACAGAAAGTATCTTCAATACAGGGGAAGACACTCCATAGTTAAAAGCCACAAAAGCTTTTAAAAAAAAGTAATGTTCACTGTAGTGCCACCAACTACCCCAGTTTGTCAAGGCTTCTCTGCTTCTGCAAAAGCCTCAAGGAAGTGAGGACAGTTGGCCATCATCCTGCCTTTGGAGTGAGAGCCTCATTCTGATAAAAAACATCTCCCCGCTACATGTCAACCTTTGTCTTAATAATTGCTTCTGCCTCCATATAGCTATGGCTATGGTGGCCTTGCAGATGTCTGCATAAGTTACCTCTTAAAGCGCTCGTTAATAATGAGCAGAGTGCATAGACTGTCCATCCGGCTTTGCTACATCACTCAGTCTCAATGTGCACTCAAGAAGGTCACTCCTTTGTTGAGGAAGAGGGGCCTGCCTGTCTGTCCCTCATTCTGGCACTGTGTATATGCTTTCCTTGTGTAGAGAGAGGGTGAGTGGCACTGGCTTCCGGTTGCCAGGGGGAAAGCTGAGCCCTGGGAAATGCAGTTGGATTGATGACGCATGTCCCGCCTTCCCTATAAGGCTCTATGGAAGAGTAAAGACTCGGTGAACACCGACTTTCCCACAGACAGTCTTACACACCTGCAACAAACCCTCTCCCACGGCAGGTCCTCAGAAAGTTCTTCTGTAGCGCCCTGTGAAGCAACTGCTGACTCCTGTCAACAAGAGGCACAGTGAATGGTAGGCGAGAGGGATGTAAAGAATCAGAATGACATCTTCCATTTCCCAGTGGTGGCAGTGCCTTGGGAGCAGCTACTTCCCCACTCTCTTGAGCCTCAGTTACCTCAGGAATAAGATGCATGGAGGGTGATATTGGCATGGACACCACAGGGCTGTAAAGATTTATATAGGCAACAGGAGTTCAGAGCAGTGCCTGTAGCTGGGTCTGCAGAAAGGTGCCCCGAAATTCGGGAGTACCAAGAACCAGGAAGAGTAGAAGACAGGCTGAGAAGAATGGGCAGCTGAGCTGGGAAGCAGTCTTCCCAGAACCTCAGTGAGAAACATCCACATCTGTCCCAAGCTGGGGTGAGAGTGGGGCTTTTGTGTCTCTACAAGCAATCCGAAGAGAGTCACCCAGAGAATGAAATTAGTGTCCTAGCTGAGAGAGTCACCACCTGGGTCTCTTCCTGCAGATTGAGGGACTAGGGTCTACAATCCATCTGTATCCAGGCCACCCTTCCCACCACTGTTTTCAGCTAGTGGGACAGTCATGCAGGCCCCTTCCTATGAGGTGGGGATAGATCTGTTAGTTGACTTTGCTGGAGAAATCCCTTAGGATTTTCCTGTGTCCTTTGACTCCCCAGTGGCCTAGATCCTTCCTTCCAGCCTTCCTTTCTTCTTTTACTTAAGATCAGCGCTCTCGAGATGCCTTCATACTGGTGGCAAAGAGTTAAGGACAAGCCTACTCTCCCTGCAGGAGCAATGTTTAACTTTGGCTTTGGTACAGTCTCTTTCATTTTATTGTTTGATCTGAAAAACAAAACTGGAAAAAGTAAGCAAACAAAATTAAGTACACTCTGAGAACTCAAGTGCCCGTCTGGGAAGGCCAAAAAACAGGGCAGAGGAATTGTTCTCTAAAAGGGGGATACTAAAAAATGCAGACTGGTTAAAGTGCCTCTTCCTTAGATTCATATTATTCTGAAGAAGTATTAAGAAATATGGACAGCTAGGTGGTGGTGGTGGCATACACCGTTAATCCCAGCACTCTGGAGGCAGAGGCAGGCAGATCTCTGTGATTTTGAGGCCAGCCTGGTCTACAGAGTGAGAGGCAGGACAGCAAGGACTAAACAGAGAAACCCTGTCTTGAACCCCCCCTCCCATGCCAAAAAAAAAAGAAAAGAAAAGAAACAAGAAAAAAGAAATAAGGACAATCAGACAAACGGGGCCATTGGCTTTGTTGATAAGTCTTTGCCTTGCAGCAATAGGATCTTGGTTTGGTCACCAGAACCCATGTAAGAGCCAGGCATGATTTGGTGGTGCACACATGTGATCCAGCATGGAGCTTGCTGGCTTGTTTGACAAGTTCAGGACTGTTAGAAACCCTTTGTTAAGGGAAATGTGAGGTGCCTGAGAAACAATGAGAAAGATTATCCTCTAGCCCAGTGGTTCTCAACCTGTGGGTTGCAAACCTTTTGGGGGTTGCCTATCAGATATTTACATTATGATTAATAACAGTAGCAAAATTACAGTTATGAAGTAGCAACAAAATCATTTAATGCTTGGGGTCACCACAACATGGGGAAGTGTATTAAAGGGTCACAGCATTAGGAAAGCTGAGAATCACTGCTTTAATCTCTAGAAGCACACACACACACACACACACACACACACACACACACACACACACACTAAAAAGAGGAGGACAGACAATGCCACCTAAGCCTACACCCTAATTTTTTGCAAGGGAAGCAGGAAGCATTGGAGGAAGTTTCTGGGGGTTGACAAGACACTGCTTAATTCTCAGAGTCCTGACAGATGCAGTATGTGGTTTCTGAGCACTTGGAAAGGAAAGGCAGTGATCACTAAGAGACGACATATGTTCCTGAAGCATGGGTCATGCAAAACCTCCCTCTTTATTTTTCTTCCAGTGAGGAGCATCAACGGTATCAATTAGTTTAATTACACAGAGTATTTGACAAGGCTGGTCATATTGGCTTCGCGAGTAAGCTGGAAAACATAGCTAAATTGTTAGCCGAGTACCGTCCTGCCATTCATCTCTCCCTTTGTTCACCCCTTCACTCAGTCACTATTAATTCTCTATTCTACACTGTGCCAGAAAGCCACAGCACCCTGTTCAAACTAGGAAGCGCATCATCAACTTCAACCTAAGGAAACTTTCTGAAGATGCTTCTGAGATGTGGCCTAAGACCAAAAGCATCAGAAGAGCATATGGTGCTTGTTAAAAATGCACATTCCTGAAGTCACGTCTCAGACTCACTGAATCCAAATTTCAGGAAATGAGACTCAGGGATCAAGCATACTGAACACATGTCCTGAGTGATTCTTTAACACTCTCAAGTTTGAGAAGTACTGTGAAGTCATACTCCACCCTCCTAAAACTGTCAACATTTGAATCAGTTAGTAGTTTGGATTCTAGTATACACCCGGGCTGGCCGGGTGTGGCAACATACACCTTTAATCCCAGCACCCAGGAGGCAGAGACAGACAGATCCCTGTGAGTTCAAGGGTAGCCTGGTCTACATAGTGAGTTACAGACCAGTCAGAGCTACCTAGTGAGTTCCTGTCTCATTAAAAAACAAAAAGCACAAAACACAAAACGAAACGAAAACACTTGGCCTGTCAAATTTACACACAATGGAAAGTTAGAGGGAAAGCTGATAAACCAGATTGGAAAAAAATCAAACTTAAGTCAAAAGACCTTGAAAAGGAGAAGAATGGAATGAAATTAACAATATACGCTTAATAGGGTTAAATGTTAAGTTTTGCATCCAAGTTCAAAGAATCAACTACTTAAATATGAGGTAGACAAGCTTCAGATTGACAGCAGTTCACTTGATGAAGATTTAAAGGTCAACGAGAGTCAAAAGGGGGAATACTATTTTGAACAGAAACTACTACAAATTTGAGAAGGCATTAGCAGAATTTGAACTTAAGCGGGGAGGGGCAAAGCTGTGCCCTTACTTCATGTGCTGGTGAGGCAAACTACTTTTGAATATTTAAAAATGTAAGTAGTTTAATAACCTTGTTGGAGTTTGGATGTTGGATGTCTTTCCTGGGCCGTGTAGGGAAGATGAGAAGTGGTTGAACCATTAGGAAGTAGAACCTCTGGGAGGTTACTAGGCCATGGGACTGTAGGCCCATACTCTCTTGTCTGTTTCCTCCTGTTTACTGGAGTGTGGGGTCAAAGTTGTCTTTTGCAGTGCATTCTTGACATGAGGCGTCACCCTTTACTACAGAACTCTAAGCCGGGGGCGGGGCTCAATTTGGTCCTGGAATCTCCATAACTATGAGCCAAAATAAGTCTTTTTAAAAAAAAAAAAAAAAAAATTTAGTTGCCTCAAGTGACAAAGAACTGACTAGTACAACCTATTTATTATTTTTCATCATTATTAATTTGTATACATTTTAATTAAAACAGAATTACATAACTTTCCTCCTTCAGACCCTCCCAGGTATCCTCCCTCCAAACTCTTCTATCCCCACCAACTCTCAAGTTATCCTTTTTTTCTTTATTATTATTACATATATGCATTGACTATTTTTTATTGCTAACTAACAAAAGGACTATCCCCGAGAGAGGCTAATTCTCCCTCCCCAATTAGTCATTAGTTACCTGTAGTTCTTTGCCTAGGGGTGAGATCCTTGAACTTGCCCCCCTTCCACATCAGCATGTCTGTTGATGCTCTGGTCTTGTTTATGCAATGATCTCTAGGAGAGAATATTTCATAGCTAAATTCCTGACATTCTGCCTCTTACAATCCTTTTGTCGCTTCTTCCACGATGTTCCCTGAGCCATAGAAGCAGGAGCTGTGACATAGCTGTATTCATTGCGGTTGGGGTCACCAGAATCTGTTGACCCAGCTTTGTGTCGAGCTGTGGTTTTCTGTGATGGTCTCTCCATCTGCTGTAAAGGGAAGATTCTTTGGTGAGGCGTGGCAGCCACACTTACCTGTGGGTATAAGAATAATGTTTAGAATGTAGTTAGGCATTTTTCTGCTCTAGCAAAGAGCTGGGAGCAGATTCCTTTCTCAAGTACATGATCTCACTAGCCCAGGATGCTGGCTAGCTTTCCGGTACCAGCCATGATTTCCTCCCTGTTGAGTGCTCTCAAGTCCAATTTGACAGCTGTAGGTGATCACCAATATGTGAGTGCCACTTATGCACCTCTAGGGATATCTTGTCATGTTGGTCACTGTTGTGGTTCAGAGGTGTCACCGCTGTGTAGAACTAACTATTAATTGCCTCCCTCCGTTGGCAGCTTCCATAGGATTTTCTGGTACTATGGAAACTAAATTCCAGCAAGAGAGTTTTCAGGTTGGATCCATCTCAAATAATTCAAAGCCTGTGTTCTCATCAGCAGGGGCTTAACTTCAACTTCAGAGAGGCAGCCAAGGGCGACATCAATAGCCCATATTGTTTTGGGAGTCACTTGGACTACCTTGACCAACCACTGGGAAGGAGGTTTCTCCTGACTGCTACTGGGGTGTTTGTTTCTTTGGGTTTGTTTGTTTGTTTTGTTTTGTTTTTTGTTTTTGTTTCTGTGGGGAGCATGATCAGCCCAGGTGGCATTACTTCCCTCAAGATATATACATAAATACAGAATACTTTTAGGTCAATTTGAAATATTATGATTTCTTGGGGTTTTATCAAACAACCCTGGTGTTATTTGTACCCCATCTCTCCTTCTCCTTCTGTATTGATTGACTAATAGAACCCGCATGTTAAACAGAGTGTGTGTAAGAGAAGGAAACTAGATGGTGAGGTATACTAATCTCATATTATCTGAAGAACTAGTGAGGAAACACTGTGTTTCGCATGGGAAAGAGAAAACCCTGGTGTCATGGTAGCTGAAATAATGGAGTAGAGATTCTATTTTGAAGAGGGAAGAAATAGACTTTTTCTATATGCTATTACAAGAAAGACCCGAGACAACTAAAAACAAGTTTCAGAAAAGACAGTTTGGCATAATATTAGAAACAATTATCTAAAAATTAGAGAGGTTTTTTTTTTTTTGTTTTTTGTTTTTTCTGTGTGTGTGTGTGTGTGTGTGTGTGTAGTAACATGATGCCCTTACAAGACAGTGAGTTCTAGGTGTCAGTTAAAATACCTGTGATGTATATTGTGGAGAGTAGTTCTGTCAATCATCAATCAGTCAATCAAAGAAGATGCTGTAGTTGAAATGTTTTTGTCCCTGCCCCAAATTCATGTTTTAGTTTAACCCCTATGTCAAGAAAAAGAAAACTACCTGCTTCCATCCATTCTCACATCTGTAACCTCAAAACTCGAGTTTTCCCTAGCCAGCAAGCAGTCCTGTGGCAATGGACACCAGCTGCTCCACTCTAATCTAGATCCTGTCCTCTAATCCCATTTAATTCTGACACCACCTTCCTGGAAATGGCATCAGGCCTCACAGATAGGGGCTCAGTTCCCAAAACAGCTTTGGATTCCAGGCACACCCCAAGATTATTCTACCTGAGCTTTTGAGTAACAGGGAGATGGTTCCCACACCTCTTCCTTGAATTTGAAGCATTTACTGATATTTGCAACTGTGTTATTATAAAGGATACAAATGAATAAATGTATAGGGTGCATTTGGGAGACAGGGTTGTGAGCTTCTAAGCCCTCTGCAGCCACTCTCTACTAATGTCCATGTGTTTGGTTAACCGGAAGCTCTCTGAACTTCAGAGGTTTTATAAAGGTTCGTTCCATAGGCATGCTGGCTCACAGGCTGGGAGAGGAACCCCGCAAGGCCTGTGTATTTGGATTTACTTGAACCCCTCTGTGCAGAATTCTGTAGAGAATTAAGACAAAACTCTTCTAGAATAAGGAGGATATTGTTATCCAATTAAGGTAGTTTGGAATTTTTCTTTATGGCTAACTGAAAGCAGCAGAAGATTAGAACTTTAATGATTCACCATTGCTATGGATTTATGCTCTGGGAAACCTGCAGCCATTTCCCCTTAGTATAAACATTTCCTCCTGGAGAGAGGAAGGAGGCTCCTAAGACTCATGAAATGAGAAATTGTACAAGACCCAGGAAGTTTCCAAAACTTGCAGGATTTGAAAAGCCCTTAGTATTCTAGTGTGCTCCCCTGTTGCTGTGGTAAACACCATGACCTGGGAAGGAAATTGCTTATTCAGGTTACAGTCCATAATTACAGGAAGTTAGAGCAGGAGGCCGGGGCAGGAACCTGGAAGCTGGAACTGACACATAGACCACAGAGGAACACTGTTCTGGTTTTCTCTCTCTAGCTCATGCACAGACAACTTTCATATGTAACCCAGGACCACCTAACCTGCACAGGAGTTTCACCCACAGTGAGCCAGACCTGTCACATCAATTAGTAATCAAGAGAATGCCACACAGACATGCTCACAGGCTACTCTGTTGGAGGCAACACTTCAAGTGAGGTACTCTCTTCCTAAGTCTGCCAAATTGACAGTCAAGATGAACGATCACAAGTCTACCCCTTGTCAACTTGACACACAAACACATCACTGCTAAAGTTTAACCTTTACATTTTAACCAAGATCACATGTTAACGGAACAGTATAAAGCAAAGCCCAACTTCACGGGCTTTAAAGTTTTGAACACTTTGAAAATCCAAAGCCTCTTGCTTGTGGGTTCCTATAAAATCAAGACTAAATTGCATGCTTTCCAGTTCCAAAATGGAAGAACCAGGGACAGTTCTGATCACACTTAAGTAAAAATCCAATAGTATAGTTGGCTCAACTTCGGACATCAGGGGCTCTCTCATGATCTTCTGGCTCCAAAGGGCTTGAATAGCTCTTTTTTCTTGGCTCTACTACCTGAAGAACACGCATAGGCTCAGAATGGTGCCATTCATTATCTGTCACTGTCTTGTTGGTAACCCACAATCCAGGCATCTACAATCTCTTGAGACCTCCAATGCATGAACTTCACCCTCACTAGTGTTGTCTCCTGGCTTCTCTTAGCGACTGTAACCCTGCCACACGGTTCCAAGCCTCAGCTTCTTTCCATGATCCCTTCAGTCTTAGAGCTTCCCTGCCACCGGAAGCAGTACTGCGCCAGAGACTCTCATACATTGCCAAATCAGGCTGTCGATTTAAGACGCATCCTGGTCCCCGCTGCAGCATGGCTTCTGTGTGCTGGCAAAATACTTCCCAGAAGCCTTTGCCTCAATGATGCCGGTCATTTAATTATCATAACTGGTTCTTCGGCCCCAGATGACCACATCCATTATCCCAGGGAAGCATGGGTTTCATGTTCACAGAATGTCACACAAACAGCCTTGATATAGTTTTGTTTCTATCAGAAATATCACAATCCTACCTCCATTGTCTCCATTTTGCTCAGTTAATTTTTAATTCCCTCCTCCTTTTTTCCTGTATTTTTCCATTTATTAAAAGCAGAGGGTTTTTTTTCTCAGATAATATATCCTGATTATGATTTCCCCTCCCTCTACTCTTCCCAGTTGCTCCCCACCTTCTGCACTAAAACGATATGTGGCCCTGGGCTGTTTTTGGTTGGGAGACTTAATGATTATTTCTATTTCATTAGGATTTATAAGTCTGTTTAAATCACTTATCTGATCTCTATTGAACTTTGGTAAGTGGTACCTTTCGAGAGAATTATTCATTTCTTTTAGATTTTCCAATTTGGTGGAGTACAGGTTTTAAAGTATGTCCATCTGATTCTCTGGGTTTCTTTGGTGTCTGTTGTTATGGTCTCCTTTTGGTTTCTGACTTTGCCAATTTGGATATTCTCTCTACCTTTTAGTTAATTTGAATAAGTGTTTGTTTTGTTTATCTTATTGATTTTTCTCAAGGAAGCAATTCTTCATTTCATTGATTCTTGTATTTGTTTGTTTGTTTTGATTTTATTGATTTCAGCCCTGAGTTTGATTATTTCTTGCTGTCTACTTCTTTTGGCTGTGATTTTTTTCTTTTTCTTTTAGAGAGTTCAGGTACACTGTTAGTTAGCATGAGGTCTCTTGATTTCCTTTTCTTCCATTTTTTCATGTAGGCACTTAGTGATTGGAACTTGCCCCTTAGAACCACTTGCATCTTGTTTCCATAAGTTTGGGTATGCTATTTATTAATTTTCATTCAATTCTAAAAAGTCTCTTTCATTTCTTTCTCAATTTGTCTTGACCCATTTTTCATTCAGTAGAGAGTTGTTCGGTTCCCATGAGTCTGTAAGCTTTCTGTTGTTTCTGTTGTTATTGAGATCCTGCTTTAATCTGTGGTGGTAGGATGAGATGCAGGGAGTTATTTCAGTTTCCTTGTCTGTCGAAACTTGCTTTGTGTCTGAGTATGTGGTCAATTTTGGAGAAAGTTCCATGTGGTTCTTTTGTATTTGGGTCAAATGTTCTGTAGATACAGGTTAGGTCCACTTAATTTATATCGTCAGTTATCTCCCACAATTCTCTGCTTGGTTTTTGTCTGGATGGCCTATCTATTGGTGAGAGTGGGATATTGAAGTCTCCAACTATCATTGTGTGAGGGTCAATATGTGAGTTAGGCTGTAATAGCGTTTCTTTTACAAACTTGGGTGCCTTTGGTTTTGATGCATAGATGTTAAGAACTGCAATATCCTCTTAATGAGTCTTTCCTTTGATGGTGGGTAGGTAGTGCCCTTCCCTATCTCTTTTGATTAGTTTTGGTTTGAAGTCTATTTTGTCAGATAATTAAAATGGTTACACCAGCTTGTTTCTTAGGTCCATATGCTTGGAATATCTTTTTCTATCCTTTTACCGGGAAGTAATGCCTATTCTTGATATTGATGTTCTTAGAGGCAGCAGAAGGATGGATCCTGTTTTTTCATCCATTCTATTAGTCTCACCCAACCTCCCACAGAGAGTAATATTAAGCTATGAGCCCTCAATGGTTTTTCCAGCTCAAACATTTTCAAACATTTCCTCAAACTTCCCCCAAAACAACATGGCCTGGTCCATTACAGCAACAACTCCACATTGTTTTCTGCTATCAATTTCCATTCTAGTGTGTTTCTGTTGCTGTGATAAACAGTATGACCAAAAGAAACTTGGCAAGGAAAAGGTTCATTTTAGATTGCATGTTATAGTCCACTATTGAAGGATGCCACAGCAGGACCTCAAGACAGGAGACTGAGGCAGTAACCACAGAGGAAACTGCTAACTGGCTTGCTCCCAGGCTCACAGTCAACTGCCTTTCTTCTATAGCCCATTCACCCAAGAACAGCACCTCCCATAGTGGACTGGCTGGGTCTTGTCACATCAATCAACAATCAAGAAAATCACCGCCCCCCACAGACCTGCTCACAGACAAATCTGACATGAGGAAATTCTTCTATTAAGATTCCCTCTTCCTTGGTGTGTCAAGTTGACAATCAAGATTATAAAAGCAGTAAAGCTATTTCTGGGGAGAAGAAACTCTCTGACATACAGACCTGCTGCAAGCGCGACAGGAAGCTCTAGGGATGTGGTACTCCTAAACTGTCACTCAATCTGTACCTGCCTTTGAGTCATCTGTGTTTCTATAAGTAACCTTGTAGTTGGAAGATTTCTCCAGTGCTGCCCAGGCCCTGCGGTCAGGATGCATCTCTCCCACCCAAGTCCTGCAGCTGCTTGGTCCCAGATAAACACACAGAGGCTTATATGGTTTTTAAACTATATAGCCTAATGACTCAACCTTCTCGTTAGCTAGCTCTTACATCTTAAATTAACCCATTTCTATAAATCTATACTTTGCCGTGTGGCTTGTGGCTTACTGGTACTTTTACATCTTGCTTCTCCTGGTGGCAGCTAGCAGTGTCTCCTTCCTCCCCTTTCGCCTCCCACTGTCTCTCTTGAATTTTCCCACCTGACTCCATCCTGCCCTGCCATAGGCCAATACAGCTTTATTTATCAACCAATCACAGCAACATATGTTCACAACGTACAGAAAGACATCCCACAGCACAACCTCTCACCCCTCTCGTATAACTCACTCCAATAAATGCACTGTTCTGCTAAGCCATATTTGGGTGAGTCATTTCTTTGGTCTGTGCCTGGGATAAAGAAATGTTTGTTCACATTTCTCAGAGAAAAGTCACACAACACATGGTTCAAACTAAAACATATATCACAATCTCCAACGCCACGTGGTAAGAAATGTTGACTTTGGGAGGCAAGTTGAGGGCTCTGGCCTTGTGAATAGGATTAGCTTTCTTATGATATGGCTCAAACGTGAAGGAATCTCCCTCTGGCTTTCATTAACCTGAAGTCCAAATGTCCTCCCTTCCAGAGAATGCAGCAACAAGGCAACACAATGCAAGTGTAAACTTGACTTCTAGCGGACACTAAACCTGTGAGGTCCTTGATCTTGAACTCCCAACATGCAAGACTGTGGGAAGTACATTTTTTCCTTTTAAAAGAAATACTTAATAGCAGGGATTTTGTCATAGCAACATAACTAACTCTAAGGCAGAGGGTTCTTCTAGCGAATGGTGATGGTAGGCTTGGTACTAAGGATATTTAACTTACCCCTCTAACAGAAAATTAAAAAAAAAAAAAAACTTTTAAAAGAAAAGGCATATAAAAAAAGATACCCACAACATCCAGGAGTCTTCATTCAACTAGGGATCCCATTCTTCACATTTCTATATAATTTTGGTTTCAGTGTTAAGCCTTTTGGGGGGCTTTTTATCTTCCTCTGTCACTGAGCCATCATTTTGAGTGAATCAGTATCTGACACCTTTCAGAGCGAGTTAGGATTCCCCTAACATAGTTCAGTGTTATGCAGAGGAAACATGACCATGGTTGATCCAAAAGTTGAATGACCTTAATCCTTAAATCGTGTTACCCCAACTACACAGTGGCCCTTTCCAAAAGCAGACAGGGAGCTCAGCGGCAGCGTGTAGGCTGGCGAGTGTGCTCTGTGTCCGTGTAGCACCAAACCTATATGAAAATGGGGATAATTGTGGTTAAGTGAAGGAATTGTTTTCTCACTTCTGTGCAGATAGAAATTTGACATACAAATTTATTTAGACATCGGGGATATGAAATTAGGAGCCAAAGACCCAGAGAGGAAGTTGCCCCCAAAGTGATGGGAAGGCACAAATAGAAAGATGACCATGTAGGAAGAAGAGGGGGACCAGCTGGAGAGGGAAAGAGGACAAGGGGTGTGGATGGGATGGTGAATATGTTTAAAGCGCATCATGCACACGTGTGAAAACGTCATACTGAAGCCTGTTTTTACAATGGATATGGGCTAACAAGAAGACCTTATGTATGCTAAAATTAGAAAACAAACCTGTGAGAAAGCAGAAACTGGGAGCACGGAAGGATTGTCGGCTGGTGGGTATAAGAACTGCTGAAGCTGACATAGAGACCCTTATCAAGTTCCAGAGGTCAAAGGCATGGGGCTCTCTGCTGTCGACAGTGTCCTGATACCTCTGTTGTTGGAACCCCTCGGTGCTGGAGTTGACTTAGCTAGGAGAGCAGCATTTTAGTCTCCATGTTGGCTTCTGTGGGGCGGCAGCTGCTGTGTGTGTTTCTATGTGAAGCCTGTACAAGAATGCCTGACTTCCCCACTTAAACAAAGAAACAAGCAGAACCTGTGAGACTGGCACTCTGACAGAGCCCAAGCAGTTTACCTCAAGCTCAACATTTCTTTGCAGTCTATGTTGCTACAGTCTTTAAATTTTCATGGGAAATTTGCATTCTCCTCCCTCGAGTCGCTGTACCAGTTTTTATACAAAAAAAAAAATGATGTTTAATTCATTGACTAAAATAAACAATTTAGGGCATCAGCTACACGGTTTACTCCAGTTGCTTCCCATAATTCTCAGCTTGAGATAAGGGCTACTTCAGTTTGAGGAACACGGTCTCATAATAAATGTGTTCTCCTTGAGTTCTTCCTTGTGAGCCAGACAAACGCAATAGCTTTCCGGAAACGTGTGTGTGTGTGTGTGTGTGTGTGTGTGTGTGTGTGTGTGTGTGTGTGGAGAGAGCATGTGTGAGTGCTGCGTGCACATGAATGTGTTTACTGTGTTACAATACATCATCTGATTACGAAGTCAGAAGGCAGGTGTGTTCTACATATTTTAACCATTAATATGTATGTTTGGGGGGGGATAAAAATTAAATATTTGCTACAGAAAGATGGGATGCAATATCCAAACCCAGATATGCTTATTTATAGACATTTCAAATTTTCTTTTACATTAAAAGTGACAATGTTTTCCTTGAGCTAGTAACAGTTACCTTCTTTAATTGCAGGTCTGAAGGAAGTCCACTTTCTTCCACATGAACCTCACTAAGGAGAGCCAGCAAACAGAAGATACAGGTAGGGCAAAGACAGACAAAGACAAGAATTAAAATGAAGACTTAGCTAAGGGTTTTGAGGAAAGGACTTATTTCCATTAGATTTTATTTAAAATTTAATTATGTGAAGAATTAAATGTTTTTAATATTCTGATGTGTTCTTGGTAATTATTTAACGTTATTATTTATTAAAATTCTAAATAGAAATTAGTTTTTTTAAATTAAGTATTGACTCCCAATAAATCAAATCTAAATAATTAAGTATAATATTAATGGTGAGAGCACATTCAGTGGGAGGAGGGAAGCCAGTGTAGAAGCCCCTTCTGGTAAAAAGTTGTCCGTGTAAGTGTTCTGACTTTCTGAGCTAGCAGTGATTCAAGACTAAGACACGCCCCCACCCTTCAGGAGCTCACAACCCACAGAGTAGTGGGGAATGACAAACACAACCTTGCAAACACCGTGTTGTGTGATGCAGCAAGAGAGAGCTGTGAGCAGGACATGCAGTCAGGGGGTTAGAAAGGGTCTTCGCAGACAGGAGATCCCTGGCAGCGTTTTGAAGGAATGCTAGATAAGAGAGCAAGGTGGACTTTTGAACAGGAGGATTCCAAACTGAAGTAACTCATGCCCTCAGAGGTATAACATAGCAGCAGTGTATGTGTGTGTGTGTGTGTGTGTGTGTGTGTGTGTGTGTGTGTGTGTGTGTGTGTTTTGTCTGAATGTGAAACGAGGAAAAAAATTGAGCCTAGGAGGCAGGAAATTCATTCCATCTGTTTGCTAATCTTTGACACTCAGGCAATCAAGAGTGTGCAACACATCTTCTCTAATAGCTGCGACTTTTTTTTTTTTTGTCCTCATCCTTAGTGCTGGGCTGGCCAGCCGTGGGTTTGGGATTGTACATGTTCCTCTTCTACACAGCTTGGTAAGTCAGAACAAAGTCTGAATAAAAGTTCTCCCATTGGTTCCATGGGTTAGTGTCCTGTTTTGTTTTTTGTTATTTTTATGGAGCAGGTACCTTCATTCTGCATGTCTACAAATCAATGTCCCTGAACTTTGTCCTTGAGCTTGATGGCCTCCATCAGTCCACAACCAGGGCTCAAGCCAGAAACTCACAAGTATTATTTGATCCGTCCTCACCACTCACACTTAGGTAACCCCAGTCTCAGGAAAACCTAACTTCAAAGGAACATGCTCCTCCTCTACTTCTACTGTGAGTTCCTTAGTTGGGGGTTGTAGTGGGTAGCTGTTCCAGCTTTGACTGGAAGTACTATCCCTAGTGAGGCTTCCAGTGTCTGCCATGCCTAACCTATGACCTGCCCCTGAGGCGGGACTGAGACAGGAGCCTTTAAGACCCAAGATCTGGATGTGCTGGCTCTCTTGGTTTCTTGTGATCCTGGATGCTGGATGGTAGACTGAGCAGAGTTCTCCAAAGAACCACACTGGACTGCACTCCACCTCTTGTGAACCTTGTAATCAACCCCTTTACTGGCTGTAAGTTACCCCAAAATAAACCTTTTTAACTATGTGGAGTTGCCTTAATAAATCCCCTACTAGGTGGTCTCATGATTTGACAACACAGCTGTAAAAGCATCTTCCCTGAGCATCATGTATCCAGCAGAACCATGTCCCAAGGTGCAGAGGTCTAACATGGCACAGCTCTGCTTAAAGCCTTGCACATGCATCACTGGTTATGAAATGAAATGAAACACGTTGGGCAAATTCCTGTGTGTTCTGACTCCATCTCCTCAAACCTCACCTCCTACCACATGGCCCTGGATGCTTAGTTCTCCAGTTGTGCTAAGTTACAGACAAGAGCTCTTCAGAGCCCCTACACTTTTGCACCTGATCTTTTTCCCCTGAAGATTTTGGTCTGTCTACACCCCAACACTGTAGCATGACCAGGGGTGGGTCTTAATGAAAAAGCAGATACTTGGACTTCAAGCAAGAACCACCAAACCATTAACCACATTTTCTCTAGACCACCATGTAAATGTGAAATGTTTAGAAGGACTGCCTAGAGTGTTCTTTACTCTTACTGTGCCTGTCTTCCTGACTCCTTATAAACCACTTCACTCTCTTCATGTTAAAATTCATATAACCTGTCTTTACTATCTCAAATATAGAGAACATGGGTATCTATAGTCATACTCTAAACTTTCACTACATTGAGGAAATGGGGAAAAGAATGGAACAAGAAGATAGCTCTGTAGATAGTCTGCTTCCTGCACACACATGAAGACCTAAATTTGATCCCTAGCATCCATGGCAAAGCCAGATGTGGAGGTGTGTTTATCTAACCCCAGTGCTGAAGAGGCAGCCACAGGAGGATGCCCTGGGTCTGCTGGCCAGTCAATGTGGCCAAATTGGTGCGCTGCAGGGTCAGTGAAAGACCCTATTTCAAGAAATAAGGTGAGGAGCTGGAGAGATGGCTCAGTGGTTAAGAGCACTGACTGCTCTTCCAGAGGACCTGGGTTCAAGTCCCAGCACCCACATGGCAGCTCACAACTGTCTATAACTCAAGATCTGACATCCTCACATAGTCATATATGCAGCAAAACACCAATGCAAATAAAATACAAATAAATAAATTATATTTTAAAAAAAAGAAAAAAAGAAGGTAAAATGAGTGAAGAACAACAACCTATGTCTACTTTTGGCCTCTGCACACATGAGCATGCACACATACACACACACACACACACACACACACACACACACACACACACTCATACATACACCACACACACATACAGTACACACACACACACACACACACACACACTCATACATACACCACACACACACATATACCACACACACACACACTCATATATACACCACACACATAATACACACGTACACCACACACACACGCACACATTCACAGACACCACACACATGTACACACACACATACACATACATGCACCACACATATACACACATACACCACACACATGCACACATACACCACACACACATGCACACACACACACACACCAAACACACATACACACATACACCACACACACATTCACACACACCACACACATGTACACACACACACACACATACACAATACATCACACACATACACACATATACCACACACATACACACATATACCACACACACACATACATACACATTCACATACACACATTCACACACACACACACACACATACACAATACATCACACACATACACACATATACCACACACATGCACACATATACCACACACACACATACATACACATTCACATACACACACACACACACACACACACACACACACACACACACACCACACACACACCACACACACACACAAAGGGAGGGAGGGTAGAAAAGGCAAAGGGCAAGCAACATAGTAAACAAAATTTCCTTGGGCACCACTGTACTAAGACCTAGCACAAACTGGTGTGATGGCACAGGCCTGTATCCAAGCACTCTGGAAGTGGAAACAGGAGGATAGCTTGTTCTAGGCTGATCAAGGCTACAGAGTGAGTTCTGAACCAGCTAGGGCTGCCTAGGGAGACCCTGTTTCAGAAAAAATGAAACAGGAGGGGGAAATGCCATTACGCTATAACAAAACAAAGTAAAAATATGTTTCCCTAGAAGTACCAAGGATTGTTGGCTACAAATGGAGATGGATTCAGATGTACTATGTTGGGGACATAGATTCTAAGAACAATGTGACAGTTAAGGGAATGTTCAAGATGATGAACAATTCCTGGAAAGGTTCCAAAAACAGCAGGACAGAATGTTCTTTTTAGTCACAAAGAAATCATTTTCCTAGAAAATGCGGTGTTTTCTAAAAGTGTGTGTTGTATGCTTTGTGTTCATACATGACATGGGTAAGGGTTAGGCTGTGAAAATTATAACCAGATATTCACCTCCATGAATGTCTGGGCTATATTTACATATCATGCTAGATTCAGGACCTATAGATTAAATCAAAGAACATATATTATCTCCGGCATTCGCCCACTGGATGACAGACTTGTCCTCCTGTAAGTGACCACAGTAAGGCCCCCTAGAATGTCCAAACTGTCCAAAGGGTGCAGTTCTGCCTTGACTGATACTCTGCAGCTAACTCAAAGCCTCAAATTACATCGCCATCTGTGTCCTGGCTCCTCTCTGGCTCTTCCCCTCACCCCACTGTTCTCATGCCCCTCTTCACTGCTCTCTGTCCAGCCCATTGGAAAGTACAGGTGCCTGCAGAGGATCAGGAAAGTCCCCTAATCGTCTTATCAACCCAAGCAATCACCCAACCTGATTGCTGAATAAGATTGTTAAACAAATGCTAAAAAGAAACAAGCAAACAAAACACCAGAAATCCGAACAACCCCCGAGAGTACCTTGAACATATTGTCAAAGCCCGCCCCCCTCAAATGGGAGCCTCTCTAAATAGATCTATTCTATATGAAGACGCTATGATAAAACGGACACTTGATGATCTTTCCCCCTATTCATAAACCTTACGTATTTCTCTACAGTCTTTAGTCTTTTATTCAATGAATTCAGTACCAATTGTGTGCCAGGCACTAAGCTATACTTTCTCTGACAGATTCACAATGCATCATGAGCACCAACTAAGTACAAAATGTGGTATATTTAAATGTGACATTATGCCTTCCTGGTGGTACCATTGGGAAGGAGTGATTAATTCTGACTAGGGCATTGGGTGGCAGCAGGGGATGGGAGCTGCCGAGGATGGGATCCATACCTTCCTTTTATATAATGATGTGAAGGTTCCTCGAGAAGCTCTTGAAAGGGGATGGGGAGGAAAATACACAATTTATTCATTTCACTTCTCCATGCCTCTCAACACATAATGGAGGGCGAGCATCACACAAAGGTTTACTGTTCTGGCCTCATCTACTGGCCCCTTTGAGCACTTCTGCAAACCTGAGATCAACTGTTAAAATCGACTTTGCCTAACAGAGCGGCACAATCGGAGTTCTTTTCTCCAACAGGCGTTTTAAAAATGTTATCTTCCCCCCCCCTCTCTTTTTACCATTAATGTATTGAGTTTGGTACTTGAGCCCGGAGGAAGTTCACCACGGAAACATACTTCTTAGTTCAAGTAGTCAATAGAGTAGGCTTTGAATATATGTATGCTTTTAGGGTGAACTGTGAGGAGGACAGTAAAAAAAGAAATCAAAGCTGAGATCCACTGAACATATGTAATGTTTAAGCACCTCCATGAAGAGACCTGCCTAATTCCGTGTCTCAGAGTGCTCTTGGGTAAGACACACAACAAACGGCTGTCAGAGAACGAACGGACACTGCACGCACGCAGTAAAGTGATTTCTATTTCTATTTACGCCGAGCTTCTGAATTTTCCTTAAATTGATGAGATTTTTTTTAAGAAAGTACAGTATATTAAGGACATCAGTCAGGAAGTTTTGCTCTTCCCTTCCCACAGTGAATACTGTCTTTCACCATGGAGGACTCAAGGTCAGGGAATGCTGTGACCTTCCGAACCTAGCACAAAGGTGGCTTTTTTCCACCCTTCTTTCTCCTCACTGGTTTTATGAGCCAGTGCCAGCTGAGTCTAGATGGTGCGAGCTTTACACTCGAATGAAACACTCCCTGCCCTCAGATCCGGGAGCTCCACTCTGCTGCCTCCATCTGCTGCCTCCAATAAATGCTCATATTTTAAATATGTTACAATCAGCATACGCCCAGTGTGGTTTTGCCGGCTCTGTGCTGCAAACGGTCCCACAGAGAAGGGTGGGGACTCTGTACCACAGACAACCCCACGGGCTCAGCTGCTGCTTGGGTACAAAGAATCAAGGCAGAGGGAAGATGGTTCTCAGGGAGGAGAGATGACAGTGGAGGTTTCAGGGAGAACATTTAAATTGTCTGGAAGAGCTTCTGGCGAAAGTCCTGCTGTGTCTTACTGGTGCAAAGAGGCGATCAGAATCTCCACATGGCTCAGAAGAGCTCCCCAAAAGGTGAACACATCTGAAGTGTGCTCATCTTGACCACATGATGGAAGGAAGTGAAATTTACATCGCTTCTCCTTTCTCTAGTCAGCACAACTGCCAACTGCTTTTGGGGAAGACAGAGTAGGACTGTGTGCAAGGGCTTTCTAAAGAGCAGGGCTGTTACTGTCTCACAGTCACGTGATCGGAGGACCTTAGAGCTAGAAGGGGAGTGGGGGAACATCCAGCCCAATTCCTTTAGCTTAGAGGCATCTAACATTCTCACGACTCAAGTTGATTCCTAGTAGCCCTTCTCCCAATTGTCTCCCTTGTGTGTTTTCCACAGCTCAGCAGAGCTGGCTCTACACCTGCTCATGGCCAAACACCACAGAACTGCATCTACCTCCTGAGTTTCTTCTGCCCCACATCCGCTCTGACAGCAAAGGCTATCAGTTCTCCTTTTAACATGCAAGACTCGGTCCCTGGTTATTATCTCTTCTGCTGCAGCTCGAGTCATATATTTTATCTTATTTTTTAAAAGAGTTTCATATCCAAGTGCATATAAACACACACACACACACACACACACACACACACACACGCACACGCACACGCACACGCACACGCACACGCACACACGCGCAGAGGAGATATATCCTACTGAGCTCAGTTAGTGTTTCTTATATATACACAGGTTTAGGGCTGACTTAAGCCTGGGCTCATCCCTGAAGAAAACTGATTCTCCTTCCCTCAGCAGCCATTGACTGCTTGTACTTCTTCCTGTAGCGTATGGACACAGAGGTCTTTGTGCTCCCAGGCACCAACTGGGAACCTGGAATGTCAAGCAATCAGGGTCCCTTCTAGGGAAAGAATGCAAAACTGGTTTTCTGCCCAGAGGTCTGGAGGTGACCTGACTTCTAGCCTCGCGACCTTTGTGCAAACATGTGGCTGGAAACCCTCCTCCTCCTCCTTCTTTTTTAAACCTGTTTTTTTTCTCATTGAAACTATAGAACTTGTCTTTATGGAAGGTGTCACAGGTAGTTTACAAAGAGTCTTGATGTAGCATATCTTATCTTGCATTTAGATTACTTTGTTCCTCAAGCAGATTTGTGTGTGATTTGTTGTGCACACGGGATTAAGCTCATTATCACAAGATTAGTTTTCACCAGATTGTGATGTGTTTAAAAGTGCCTGAAATAAACCACTCGGGGCCAGATTCCTGAAGTTTGAACCAACACTGGCCACTGAGTCATGTTGTGCCAAATGCCTCCTTGCTTCCTGCAGCTCATCCCTCTGCTGCCCATGAAGGTTTCAGAGATAACACCCTCCCACGGGAGTGGAGACGTGTGAGCTTTTGCGGATAGTGTTAGTAGATCAACTGATAGAGTCATATGCAGGTGTTGTATGGTGTTGAGAGTTCAAGGGTGCAACATTCCTCTCACGTCCAGAAGACACTCTCTCACAGCATGTGTGCTGGTCCTCTGGCTTTTGCAATCATCCCACCATTTCTTCCATGATTTTCCCTAAGTCTTAAGTGTTTGGATTACATTATAGATGCATCAGTTAGGGTTAGGCACCCCATGGTAATTTTGACCAGTTGTAGATCTCTGTAATGGTTCCCCTCTGCTGCCGAAAGAAGTTTTTTGATAAGGAGTAGGAGCTGCACTAATGTAAAAATAAAAGGCTAAGTATTTTGAAGGCAATTAGAAATTATATTAGTTTAGCAAAATGGTAGTTGTGGGTTCTTCTCTAGGGTCTACGACCTCTCCAACCATAGGTTCTTGGCTAGGCTCACAGTGCCGGGCCTGAGTTCCATCTTACTGAGTGAGCCTTAAGTCAGCAGTTGGTTTCACAAGATGTAAGTGCCACTGTTGCGCGGTTGGTGATGTGTTCCTGGGCTTGTCATTATTGTGGTTTGTAGATTTACAGCTGCATAGGACTGCTGATAACTTTTCTCCCTTGACAGTTGCCATAGCAGTTTACACCGTCATGAGAGCTAGCCCTAAGGGAGGAGACTTCCAGGTCAGTACTCGTGTAAGTTCTCCAAGTCTGTGACTGTGATGTCTTCAGCAATAGGAAGGATCTCACTCATGTTTGGGGAGGCAGCCAAGGGCAATGGCAATAAACTACATGCTTTGTGGTCCTCTTGGCCCCCGATCAACAATTGGAGGAACAATATCTCTTGCCTGGCACTGGAATTTTTGTTAAATAATCTATTGCTCTTGGGGGCATATTATCTCTTTGTGTAGGTAACTCCACTTAATCTATATACATATATAGATATATATGCTATATATGTATTTTAAGTAGTTGTATAAAATAAGTTTTTCCTTTGGACCACTGAAATGGCACAAAGGTCAGTAACTGCCAAATATAATAGCTTCCTGTTTTGGTGACTGATGTCATTGGCCCATGACCACACATATTAGCTAACTTTGTCCTGGTAACAATAGAAGACTCAGTACACTGAAGAGACCTCCTCACTGAAAATATTTACCATCTCTGTCTTTTTACTGAGTTTTCCAACATGTGTAATAGGCTTTTATTGTTTTTTTTTTTTTTGAACAGTGGCTCATGTAGCCCAGGATAGCCTCAAACTTACGATGTAGCTGAGGCTGCCCCCTGATCCTCCTGTATCTACCTCTTCAGTACTGGGATTACAGGTATGAGCCATCATTCCAGGCCTCTAGCTGTATTGTAAGTTGGGAGATGACCACTGTTGACCTCAAAAACCCTCATCAGGGTAAAAGGTAGTTTCAAGTCTAGGAAGGTCCTGCGTGATCTGGAGTTTCCATCACCCTCGACCTGCTTGTCTCACTTCCCTTCACGCTAATCTAGCTGGTCTGTCCTGCTGACCACCATTCTCCCAACCCAATCTTCCTCAAATAAACCAGGCATGTCCCTGAGGCCGAGCCTTGTAGTTTCTGCCCTTTCTGCCTTATGGACCTCTGGAAGCACTACAAAGGCATATTTTTTATGTAGTTTGTTTTTCTACTACACCCACAGGACCTGGGCATGACAGATGAGCAAGTTCTGGGAGGCAATGATGCCACATTCCAGGTGGTATTCATTTATCCACATCCCAGCAAAGGTTCTGTAAATGGTCTTGCTCCGAATGCTAAGAAGGTCAGGCACAAACCACCTACATTTGTGAAGGCATTTTGACGTCCACTTTCATACTTGCTTCCTTCATCTTATGTCTTCCCTTGTAACCAGTGTCTCATGACATGCCTGAGTCTCCAGCTATATTGCTATAGAACTTACTCTCATATGCTTTCCACCCATCATTATTAAAACATATCTCCTTAGTTTCTATTACCTAAAGACCCTAGCACATTCTCTTCTAAGCTGATAAACTCATTAGAGGCCAAATATTAATGAATAATAATGGCTCTACTGCCTGGAAAATAATTTGCATTTAAACAACTTTTAGTGCCTGAATGCAAAGGGGTAAGTGATGGGGGAATTCTCAGCAGGCCCTAGGCCTGGGCCAGCTAGAGCAGCCACAGAAAGGTTCCTGAAGAAAAATCAAATCACAACCCATACCTAGCTATCCACTCTGTCTCGGCAGGATGAGCCTAGCCATGTATATTCCTCAGAGCATGCATGCCACATCTAGGCAGGGAGCCAATTAGAGGTGCTGGGAACATCTTAACTTGCATAGAAATAAGCCTGTCGTTTGTGATATATGTACTCACTTACGTATAGTACTATCGATTCCTCCCATTAGAGCTTTGATAGCTTTTCATCTAGCTTTCAAGTCTGCTGGTGCAAAAACACTTCTTAGGAGAGAAAAAGGAAACTGCATAGGCATAGGTTCAGTCACGAAAAGAAAGTCTAGCTGGGTACAGGGTCAGATATTGGGACACAAATGGCAAGCATACTCCTCCATCACTGTCAGACAAGAGAGTCATCTGAACAAATAAAAAGAAGAGGGGTTTTATCCACTCCGAAGCACAGATGGTAATCTAGATTATTCCATCTCTAGGGGACCAATACTCACACTTGACCTGTCTAGAATGCTCCCAAACTTTCCAAGACAGAGCAGGTTGGGCCAAGCATCTTGCCTAGTTTCTCAGAACCAGCTCCAGGTGGTCTGGCCCCCAGGATTGTTGAAAATGAACAAGTTTTCTTTCCAATTACAGTAAAGTATAGTTTTCTTCTGTTCTCATCCACACAATGCCACACCGGCTTCTGAGTTTGCCACCGGGTGGAATGGGTATTGATCTGTCATTCCCCCAGGGAACCCTGGGTTTAAATTTTTTCATTCTCTGGACAAGGGTGTTGCCTATAGAAGCTTTCCAAGTTTTATCAAAATGTCAGGAGACAGTTTCAATGGAAACTCAGGAGACATTAGCGCAGATTTCAGACACTCAGTTTCTTGACGGATACATAAAAGGGCACCTTGTAATTACCAAAAACCCTGTCTCCAAAACTGAGTCTAAACTGACTAGAGAGAGTGCAGAGACTCCTCATGCCTCTTGGAAGTACATGTTGGTTTCTGTCAGAACAGACAAGGGATCCCCTCCTTCAGCGTGAGGTGCTGGAGACCCGGCTGTCCATAGAGAGGCCTCACTGTGGCCGACGCACTTTATCCACTGAGTTCTGCAAAAGCCCAGCTGACATCTGCAACCTGCCGAAAGCACCAAATACTCAGCAGACCAGGAGAGCTGAGGGTCTCCCTACTATAGAACTTTCCTGCAGAAACAAAAGGCAGAGAGAAGCCAAGGAGGACATGTGAATACTTCATATCCCTCTGAAGGCATGCCACCTGCCTTCTTAGGCTCTACTCTAGGCCAGAGGCAGTCACATGTTTCTATAGAGATCCCTTGGAAGACTCACCCAAACCAAAACTGCTGGGCCCTCCCAGATGTCCCACTTAGGCATTTGGGTGCAGCATAAGAATGGCATTTCAGGCAAACTCTCAGGGCTGCTGTTGACACAGGTGCCACCCTGGGGAACTATACTCTCAGGTCACACTGTGACTAACTGGCTTCCTGTCCCACTGTGGTCAAGAAAGATGTGGTGGTGGAGAGAGGGGGACGTTTCAGTTTCTGCAGCAGAGGTTGGTGTGTGGGGCCGCCATGCCCATGTTCCCTTCAATACAAATAAGAAAGGTTAAAGAGACCCACCAACCTTTCTCCCAATTCCAGATCTGGAGGAGTCTCATCAGGGAGAGTGGTCCTACTTCATCCACATTGCATTCACAGTGACTGTCTGACAAATCTGTGTGACCTGGCCCACAGCCACTGGCCCAGAGTTAGAGATCAGGAGATATACCCAGAGAACTGATAGATGAATCATCTTGGTGAGGTACTGTTTTTGACAGTTTTTGCACACGTGAACAGAGCAGGGCAGGAAGGATACTCCCAGAAAGCCTTGATATAGACAGGAAAAGGAGTCCTCTACTGACCTTCCTGGCTGCTGGTGATGAGATTTCGGCAGAAACTGGTGACAGGATTATCAATCTAAAATGTAGACAACTATTCTATAGTCAATTACAATGAACATCTGGGTGGTCTGGGTAACTGTGACTCCCATATGCTCATATGTCTGAATACTTGGTCCCAAGTTAGTGGAACTATTTGGGAAAGAATAGGAGATGTGGACTTGTTGGAGAAGGTGGGTCACTGGGGGTGGGCTTTGAGCTTTCAATAGCCCATGCCATCCCCAGTTAGTCCCCTCCCTCCTGCCTCCAACTCTCAGATTGGATTTAAGCAACCAGGTACTGTTCCAGAGCAATGCCTACCTGCCTGCTGTCATGGTCCCCACCATGATGGTCATGGACTAACACCCTGAAACTGTAAGCTCCCAACAAATTCCTTTTATGATAAGTTGCCTTGATCATTGTCTTAGTTAAGGATTCTGTTGCTATGAAGAGATACCATTTCATTGTGGTGGCTCACTTCCAGTTCAGAGGTTTAGTCTATTATCTTCATGATGGGAAGCGAGGCAGCATGCAGGCGGACATGGTGCTGGAGAAACAGCTGAGAGTTCTCACATCCTGACTTACAGGCACAAGGATGTGGTCTGTCTCACTGGACATTGCTTGAGCATATATGAGAGCTCAAAGCCCACCTCCACAGTAACACACTTCCTTCAACAAAACCACACCTACTCCAGCAAGGCCACACCTCCTAATAGTGCCACTCGCTTTGGGGGCCATTTTCTTTCAAGCCGCCACAGTCATGGTGTCTCTTCACAGGAATAGTAAAGTAACCAAGACAACACCCATGCTGCTTGTCCTAGAAAACTTGACCCTCAGCGGTCTTTAAAGTCAGATTTTTTTCTATATCTTAGGCTTAAAAGAGGAGCATTAGTATACTAAATAGTTGCCACAGTTTGGGACCATTTGAGGATGTTTGCATGTAAAAAGAAGGAAGCAGGGAGTTTTATTCAACTGGGGATATCTCTGAAGAGCAGGACTGTGGTTGAACACTGCACGGGACATCTGTCAGGAAAGATGACATGTTTATTTATATTCTTGTGCTGCCTCAGCGGGTCAGCTGGAGCTCCATCTTCTGTTTCATCCTCACTCCAGGACCCAGCCTGAGGGAACAGCAATCCTCAGGGTCCTGCTGATTGCCACGGCAGAGGCACATTGCATGCTTGGGACTGAAGCTTCTGTTCAGAAATAACACACTTCACTGGCTATGACTAGCTGTCGGGCAAATTTGTATCCACCTGGAACCTTAGACTATGGCTGTAATTTGGGAATGGGCCCTTTGCAGTTGGGTATGGTTAAGGGTTTTGAGGTGATATTGGACTTAGAGTGATCCTAAAACCAGTGATTCGAGTCCTGATGTGAGGAAGAGAGGACATAGAGACAAAGGGCATGCTCAGAGAGGGGCAGAGACCAGAGCTCAAGTCAGGCTGCCAAGGACCCCCTGCCAGTGACTAAGAAGAAGCAAGGGAGGGGTCTTCTCTAGTCCTCAGGAGGATCAGGGCCCAGTTAACACCTTGACTCTGGACCTCTGGCCTCCAGAACTGGACATAGTGGTCTCTGGCTTTAAACTTCTCATTTATGGTCTTTTTTTTTTTTTTCCCCATAGGAACCAACATTGCCAAAGTGAGTCTGTGTCATTGCCAGTACCCAAAGAGTTGCTGCAGGGGTTGTCCTGCAGGGCTGATTGCTTCCTTCAAGTCCTTCCTCTACCCCTCTCTCCTGTGCCCTGGGTCAATGGAGAATTTCACCTGCACCAACAGCCCCTTTCCCTCTGGTTTCTGTTTGAGATTTGCCAGTAATAGGAGTTGAGGATGGAGAAAGAAGTCAGAGTCTTTCTTACACCCTTCCTCTGAAAAGCCAGGCTGGCTCTGTTTGTGGTGAAGGTCATGGTTTCTGCCATGCAACCCTGCCTGCAGTGTCTACATTTCCTCAGGTGTCTGCTGACTATTTCTTCCCTGTGTCCCTCCACAGCAAGGGTACGACAGCTGGTGTCTACAGGGTAACTTGCCTGTCTTCTTGGTGTTCCGTAACTCCACCCACAGACTTGTCAACGGGCTTGTTATTAACCTCCCAGTAACTTCATTGAAGCATGCCATCTGTTTTCTGCTGGGACACAGAAAACACATGAACAATGTACGTCAGAGGTGACTGCGCATCTCCAGTGGACAGTGACAACCTTGCTGAGCAGCATCATTGAAACAGAAGAGGTAAAATCGGAGTGGCAGGCATGCAGATCTCCTGGATTTCAGTCCTCCCTCATTCTGACCGAGGCAGGATCTAAGCTTTGGGACAAGGTTCAAAGGCCAGCTGTACCACTTACTAGCTGTGATACAGAATTCCCAGAACCTTGCTTTCTGCTCATGAACAGTGGGTATAACTATGCTCTTTGGGGGGGGGGTGAGGATGTTGTGAGAACTCATATAGGACATATAAAAAAGAACATATCTATAATGAGTAGAATGATGTCCTCCAAAGACTTTTAAGCTCAAATCCCGGGACTATATGGATGTGTTAGTGTTAGCTGGTAAAGAAACAGAGACTGTATGGATGAGCTAGTGCTTACAGACCTTACAAAAGTGAGATTATCCTAGGTTACCAAGTGGACAAGAAAACGGGAAGAAAGTCAGCTTAGAAATTAAAAACATGGGAAGAAGAGGGGAGGCAGAGGCAACAGGAGACCCTAAGGAATCAGTGTGCAGTGTGAGGTCTGAGATGTGTGGAGACGGAAGAACTCCAGGCTGCAGATGACAAGGCGGCAGAGACCCTGATCCCATACATGCTGAAGCCTGTCTGCCACCTAGATGAAGCTAGAAATAGATTCTTTCCTGGAGTCTCCAGAAGGGACAGCAGCCCAGCCGAGGCCTTGATTTCAGCCTTGTGAGACTCAAGCAGGGAGACCAGCTGAGTCCCTTGGATTTCTATTCCTTGGAACTTCCAGATAATGTGTGATTTTAAACCCCCAAGTTCATTGTTCTTTGCTACAGCAATAATGAAAAAATAAATACACATAGCTTGCATACATCAACTACGTGTATGCTGTCTACCCTCAAAACACAGCATTAGATACCAAAGGGCTTCTAGACCCCAAACACTACCAGCTCTCAGAGCTGGTGTGCCCTTTGATTTCCAAGTCTACCTGGAAAGTGACTCTCTCTGGTGCTTTCATACTTCTACGACTATAGGGTCCCCACATAAGTACACCAGCAGCAGGAGGAGCAGAGGCAGGAGCAACAATCGCTACACTGCCATGGCCAAGGCACAATCAAGCATGGGCTAGTGTCTGTCGTACAGAGAGAAGTGCATCTCAATGGCAGGAGAGCCCTCTCTCAGTCCTATGGCCCTGTGTTGAAGCAACTTCCGCTCCGACTGGTTCTTCTTTTGAGACGAGACTGACATGGATGTTGGTAGATAGAGTAGGCATCAGCTGGGGACCAAAATCTAGCAAAAAGGAAGAGAAGAGGTTTCTGTGTCTTTGAAACCAGGATGCGTCACTGCTCCTGCACTTGGATATCAGAACTCCATATCCACTGGCCTTCAGACTTTAGCAGGGGCAGCAGAAGTCCACCATGTTCTCAGCTCTTCAGTTTTGTACTGAGAGTTACACCATTGGCTTCCCTGGTTCTGAGGAGTTCAGACTTGGGATGAGCAATGCTACCAGTTTCGCGATTCCTAGCTGGCAGAAGGCCAATCATGGGACTTCCCAGCGTCAATCACATAATCCAATCCCTCTAGTAAATACCCCCATCTATCTGACCATCTATACATCCATCATTCCAGACAGCTATTTTTCTATCTACTTATCTATTCCCCTACCTACACACATGCATACACAGAGTAGGCTCTGTGTATCCATGGTTCTGCATTCACACTTTCAATCAGCATGTGGCAGGAAACGTTCAGAAAAAGATATTGTGATTTTGCAACTGGGTACAGATATTTTCTTCTCATTACTTTTCTAAAGAATACAGGATAGCATCGTTTTACATGTTATATCCATTGTATCTACCACTGTAATCAATCTAGAGATGATCAAATAAGTTGCATGCAAACAGATTATTTGTGTTGAGAAACCTGTGGCTCAGCAATCTACGAGGCTGGATATCTCAGCAACCCCAACCTGGCGCTGAAAGCCTTGAGGATTCCTGGAGAGCTTCTTTAGTCCATGTTGGAAGGTCAAAGAAGTGGGGTTCTGATGCAGGGTTCAGGATGGCATACACAGCACCAGTAACAGTAGATGCATTCACCAGAAAGGAGCAAAGCAGGTGGGCAAAGGACCACTGTTTTTCCTGTGACCTGTCTATAACTGGGCTGTAGTTATAGGTGCTACCCACTCTACAGGAGGGTCCTCCCTCCATAGCTAATCCTTCTTAGAAATGCCCTCACAGATCTCCCTGGAGATGTTTTTACCTGATTCTAGATCTAGCTCAGATGAATCATCATAAATGGTATATTTTCATATAATTCATACACACACTCTTCATGTTTGGCTCCATGTCCCTATCATGTGAGCCATTCTAATAAATCTTCTTTGGAATTTATTTATCCTGTTGGTTCTGTTCCTTTAGAGAACCTTGACTAATACATCATTCTATATAAAGGACCTGAGAACCTATAGGTTTTGAAATCCTGTAACCAATCTCCCACAAATACCAAGGGATAAGTGTATGACAGAGCCTGTCAGGTCTGTTTCTCTGCATAACCCTGGCTAGTACAGAGATACAAACCTAGGACAAACTCCTCTGAGCTAACGTGGTGGGAGAAGAGACACACATATAGAAATAAATACTTATTGACAAGGTGAACAGAGAGTCAGGGGACAAGTAATTGAATCTGTAAAGAAATGGTGAGTTATGGAAAAGGCAGTAAATAGGGTTAAGAAAGATGTCTTCAAGGTAATGTTTAATCTCAGCCCTTGAAGGATAGTTTGGAATTCACTGGATGAGGAGAGAAGAGAACATAGGAAGAACATACGTACAGAGAACAACCTGAGTGGGGCATAGAAGCTAGAAAGCAGAAGAGTGAGCCAGTGTAAAGTGCCTGATCACAGAGGAGAAGTGAGCTGACACTGGCCAGGGTATTAAAAATGTAAACCTCCTTTGAAAAGGTCAGATGGGTTGTGGAGAAAGCTCAGTTACTAAATCATCTCCAGAATCATCATGTGTTGTCTAATCTTGGGTGTCAATTTGACTACATCTGGAATCACCTAAAACCCAAGCGGCTGGGAAATGCCCTCAGGGATTTTCTTGATTGCACTATTTGAACTCTAAAGACCCACCCCAAATCTAGGCAGCACCTTCTGGTAGCAGCCCACATAAAAGGACATGGAAGAAGGATGGTTTTGCTTCTCTCCTGCTGGACTTCACTCTTGATGGCAAGTTCATGTATCCTGATGCTAAGGAATTCCTTTACAGTGGTGTTAGAACCTACTATTTCAGAATTCCAGCACAGACCGAAGATCAGCAGCTCTTTAGAACATCCCTGGGACTCCAGTACCATATTGTGACTGCTGCCATAGCCAATCTCCTGGACTAAACAACTACTAGAAGTTTGGCCTTTGTATTGGGAGACCACCATTGTTGGAATGGCTTATAATCAGTCACGACCTTTGTAAGTCATAACACATACACACATAACATAGACAACACACACATATGGGAGGAGGGTCTTTACAAACATCACAACTGGCAGAGAAACCACCTGTGTGAAGCTAGAAGAAAGTCCAGTTCAACAGGACTCAGTCATCAGTGTTGGTTCAAATTCTGAGAGTCTGACACCAGGCAGTTGATTTCAGGCATATTTAAGTACAGTACAATCTGGAAAAAAAAGTTTCCTTGTGTAACACAATCCCATATGCACAATGAGGCATAATTACATTGAAACTCTTTTCAAAGAACATGTCACTTCTTCCATGAAAATGGGTTCTATAGATAGGCTACATGTGTTATCTTAAGGACCTGGGGGAGGATCGAGTGTGGTTTCAGTCACACAGATAATGCAGAGGACACCTAGGGTGTTAGCCACCTCCAGTCCTGCTTGTGGGAACTTATGTGAACAAAATATGGCATGGTCCTACAGAAAGCACAGAGGTCACCTAGGCTACTGGCCAACTCCATTCTCGGTCTTCTGGGTGGAAAACAGATTATAGATTCCTTTGGAGAGACAATCCTGCTTGTTTAACATTCCAGGTTTTCCTAGTGATGATCTGTGAATACAAGGACCTTTAAATGATGTCTTGTAATCCTAGAACTGAGGAGGAGGAGGCAGGAGGATCACTGGAGTTCACTGACACCAGCAAGCCTGGCTTATGTAGCAAGTTCCAGGCCAGACATGTTAAAACAAAAACAAAACAAAACAAAAAGAAAAAAAAACATAGCAATCTTCATTTGAAAAATAATCAGAATGTTTGGGAAGATGTTTCATCTATGAACTTTTTAAGAATAGTTTCTGAGAAATGATATCCCAGGTAGTTGTTTGGTCTCTACAGGTAGGCGCAAACATATGCACTTGCACCCATACATGCACAAACAAGCATCACACACACACACACACACATATACGTAAGTAATTAGAAGCATCAAGACTAAGAAGAAAGAGAATACAGTCAAGAGCTGCAAACAGCTGATAAGCAGATCACTAATGAGTCGAATGCAGGAACTCAATAATGCTACTAAAGTCTGGTGCCAGGTAGGCTTCAAGCATAGTGCAAGAATTGGTTCACAGATGTTTATGAACACTTCTTTATTCTTTCAATGGCCATTCCTTGAGCAGTAACTGTGTGTCAGGCAATGAGAATGACCCAAATGAGCTCTTTTTGTCTAGGAATGAGTTTGCACTAGCCAAAAAGCCACATAAACAGATCATTTCAGTGGTTAACACCACAGAAACTAAGAGATGGCCATTTGACTTATGCTGACCTTCTTTTGGGCTTTGGGCTTCTGTGAGATCCTAGTAGGTCCATTAGTGAAGAAAACTGCATCCTGTCCTGTTCAAAGGCCATGTCTTGCTAGGCACTCGAGACTCTGCAGCTGGCTTTCAGGGGGACCTGAGATAGCTCTGTGTCTCTCATGCCACTATGTGCCTCGCCTAAATGGAGGAAGTAATTAGTAACATGAAAGGCAACAATAAGTATATTACTGTATCAACATGAGATTTTAGACCTGGTTAGAGGCAGATGTAGTGCTGGCTGGGAGGTAGAGGAAAGGAGATGTGTGGTTGAGACAGAATGTGAGGGAGAGGGAACTAGTCATGAACTGGGAGAGAAGGCTGTGACTAGTCCATTGGCCTTGGAGTAGCTAGATTTCTGATCATAGCCCCTCCTCTGACCTTGTAACCAAGCTTCACATTCCTCATCTATAAGGACGGAAGTGATTTGTGCACACCAAGGGGGAACCCCATGTCTGAGATTTATAAGAAAATGCAGGGGGAAGGGCACAGGGTAGATCTCCAGAGAGCATCAGCAAGTATCATGTGCTCTTTCCCTGTTTCCTCATCTAAACTGGACATGACAGCACCCTTTCCACAGCCTGTGTGGAGACTCATTTAGTTAATATAGTTTATGTGTGCTGTGTTCAGAATTTCTAATGTGTACCATCCCTCCTCTCCCATGCCGAGCTCAAAGTCTGGGTAAATGCTTGGATCCATTAAAAGTGAACTTTCAAGGAATTGAGGTTCTGAAGTTGTAGTTTAAAGTTATTTCAGAGAGACACTATCAAATCTAAGCAAGTTGCTATGGATTTTTTTTTTCTGGGATAGCTCCCACCCCAACCCTAACATGTCTCATCTTGAATGCCTGAGAGGACAGTTATCACCCAGGAGGCTCTGATTCACCTGAAGCCCCTTCCAATATCTGCAGAAAAAAACTTAAGCACATGGCCCCAGTAGCTCCTAGCATAACAGAGCATCACTATATCTCCACCTGGGCAGGTTGGGCACAGTCCTTTCCAGTCACTCTTCAGCTCTACCCAGTTAGTTGCTTCCAGGGACAGCTGACAGCCTTTTTTAGCCAAGCAGCTGCTCTCTGATACACAGTGTCCCTAATGCTCCAAGTCTGGTGGGTGATGACTGTTTTGTATCCCTTCAGCAGTGGGTAGACTAGAATCAACCAGTTCCTTTGATAGCCTCAGGATGTCTAGGCTCCCGTTCAAATCATTACCATCATAACTCTAACCCTCAAGTCACAACACATTTACTATACATTTATTATATAATAATTTCCATTGCCTAGATCAATGGAAAGCGAAGAACACCTTCTAGTTTTAAGGGATTGATAATGTGGAGAAAATGTTTCTCTCTCTCTCTCTCTCTCTCTCTCTCTCTCTCACACACACACACACACACACACACACACACACACACACACACACACACCCCACAGAAAAGTTATATACTAAAGGATGGTGGTCGAGTGCTATTCTCTGAGCATAACAGCCATGGTCTTCTTCAGAGCAGCTGTGACTACTTGTGACTCTCGAGGTAGGGTCCTCATGGAAGGAGACTGTGAGGAAGGTCATTGAAACCTCCCTTGAGATTCCAGACACCCCTCCCGGGCCTCTCAGCCAACTCTAAGTAGGTGCTAAAGTACACAGACTCTGGGAAGGTAACAGAAGGATGAGGAAAACATGCATGTTGCCGTGAAAATTTCAGGTGTGGTTGCTTTGAGATCTTCCATTCTGCTGGACCAAAAGTAACTCCTTACAGAAAGCTCAATAAACATTTGGTTCGGGACCGAGTTCGGTGGAATCCTCCTTTACTTTGTTGTTGGTACTCTCTCTAAAAGGAGCGGGTGTCTCTCTAGGAAAGTATTGTGAAATAAGGACACACTGTCACAGCATCATAGACAGTGGCATATATATATATATATATATATATTAATATATATATAATCCTGAATTGTATTACTGTCACACTGGATATTTTGAAGATGGCTCGGGTAGATTTGAAGTGGAATAGTGTGATAGCCAATATCACCCAGAGGGTGGGCAGGATGTGCAGCCCCTTACTACTTAGATAAAGGCAAAAGCCTTTTGCTTCAGGATGAAGGGTGTGGCTTCACCCACATTTTAAATTATTTTTACATTTTTGTTCAAGAATTGAACTCAAACAGGGCAGAGGTCTACACAGATGCAGACATAACGCCAGGTTCTCAACACTGTTGGTAGTCTCATGGATCTGTCTACTCACACTAGGACCTGTCTGCCACAATCCTTGTGACCCTGCCCCCCACCCCCAGCCCCCCACCACCGTGGTTTTTGCCTTTCTCGTTTCAAACTACTCATCATGCAAGGAGCTTGTCTGTCTAGCCCTGAATGGAGGGGATGAAAACATTAGCCAACAAAGTAAGAAGAACGGACGAGGACCGCTTCTGGACCAAGTCAGGCGGTGGGGAGGGCACAGGGCCAGGGGAAGCAAGCCAGAGGGAAGGAGCTTCTCGGAGGCTTGGACTTGATCACAGCTCCCGCCCTGGGGCTCCAGGGCCGCAGGAGAGAAGGCGGTGCCTTGGGAGGGGACGCGGTGAAAGCAGAAGCAGCGCCCACTCCCGGAGAGGAGGAGGACTGGGGCTGGGCGGCTCTCGAGGTCAGGGTGAGCTGGCCGCGGGAGACGGGGAGAGCCCGGCTGCGCAGGGGCGCGTGTGCTCCACGCTCCACGCGTTCTGCAGGCCGACCCAGGACACGAAGCCCGAAGGGAACTGGCGGAGAGGGTTGTGTGCCGGGAGTCCAGCTCTCTCAGCTCGCCCAGCTCGGGAGCAAGCTGGGTCTTGGCGCACTCTTGCCGGAGCCTGCCCGGAGCTGGGTGTGAGCTTGGCGTCACGTCAACGAGCAGAGGCGGCTAGGCGGGGCGGAGTGCGCGTGCGCGTGCGCGGGGCGTGGGAGCGGGTTCGGGGCGGCGGCGGGCACGCGCGCGCGCGTCCCCGGGCAGCCTGGGCGGCCGCTGCTGCCGGTAACTGTCTAGCTGCGGCGCTGCTTGCTGTTCGTTTCCCTGGAAGGCAGCGGAGGCGGCGGTTGCTCCAGACACCTGCGGCGGCGACCCCCCTCCTCCCCCGGGCGGCGCGGAGATGTGGCCCTTGGTGGCGGCGCTGTTGCTGGGCTCCTGCTGCTGCGGTGAGTGGCTCGGGGATCCCGGCTCTCGGGCTGGTGGTGCGCAGCACCCGGGCGCCCCCGCAGGAGTGTGGGTTGCACCCCCGCCGGTCAGGCGGCTCCGGGAGAGGAGCAGGGAGGAGAGGAGGAGAGGGTGGCGGGATGCGCGGGCCCTGCGCACCCCAAGCGCCACTGTGGGAGGGCCCCGCGGGGCATCGGCGCCCCTGCCTCCTCCCTCCCCTCCGCTCTCCTTCCGTGGTCCCTTTCCCCCCCCACCCCCTGGGAGAGCGGGCTGAAGCTCCTCACTCTCCAGTGCGCACACGTAGGAAGACTGGGAACAACTGCAAGTGTGCAAACCTGAACTGCGAAGAAAGCGAGGGGGCAGCTGCCAGGGACCCCCCCCCCCCCCTCTCGTACCCTTCTCCCTTCTTCCACGCAGCATTTGGGACTGAAGGACTGGAGTGGGAGGACCGGGCCTCTTGTGATGAAGTGCGCATTTTGGTGAAGTCGACCAGAAAGGCTTTTGCCCTACCGTATAAGCACTGGAGCAGAGGGGACGCGAGGAACCTAAGTTTCATTTCCCAACCAGCATTTTTCAAAGATCTCCCCCCCCCCCCCCCCGCCACGTATTTTGGTGGTGGTTGTTTTGAATTCTAAAAACAAGCTTCCTGGAAATACTTTCTCCTGACACCCCCGCTGCCGCCACCCCCTCCTCCAGCACTTTAATATATTCCTTATTGTAGATTAAAGTTTTTATTTTTATTTTTTTCTCCTTTGAGGAAACGTTTTTTAGAATTTACTCGGATGTTGCCAGTGGTATGAAGACATTAAAAAGGAATCAAAACACATATGCAGCAGACTGGTCCTTAGATGCCGGAGATGCACCCCCCCACCCCCCCCCCCGTCTTTTGTAAAGTATTTTGCTGTTTATAAATGTGTACCTCCTCTGTAAAAAGCTGAGGAAAAGAATAGGAATTTATATGACCATATACTGCCCGTCAAGCTTCATATCTGTAGATTCCTCTGCGAACTTTTTTTTTTTGTAAGATTCAGAACAGGCTTGAAACAAGGACAACAGTAAATGTTAAATTTATCTTAGGATGGTAAATTAATTCAACGTTAAACTGATAGTTAACCTCAGTGTGCCACTCATAAAGGCCCGAATCTGGGAGCTGTTTCCAAGATGCCCTTAATCTCCTGCTCACCACTTTCCCCTCCGCAAGCATCCTGCATGTTGTAGCTGATAATAATAAAGATCGATGGTATCTAAATAGTCGGTTTTAGGTGTTCTCCGATTTCAGTCATCTTTACTGTGCTTCTTGCCTTCGCTCTGATTGTAACATTGTTTTCAAATACCTGTTGTATAATCAGAGAGCTTTCATGTTGAGCCAGGGATACATTTGTAACAAAATGCCACTAATTCAGACCATGGAGGATGAAGCTTGTTTGTCTGAAAAGTAAAAATATAAGCCATATACTATGTTGTTTCTTTCTTTTTTTTTTTTTTTAAGCCTGACTTTCAAGTAGATTAAAAAACAAAACTGTCAGAAAGGTAGTTATGGTGATGGGAATTGTGTTAGGCCTTTGTTACCAATAGTTATGATTAATTAGTGCTCATTTTGTCCAGTGTTAATACATTTGAATCTACAAGGAGTTGCAAAATTCAGAACTTGCACTAGGAAAAAAAAAAATCTCAGAAAACCCAAACCCAAAATACAGGCATTATGCTTTTGACTTGTTAGATATATGTAAATTAGGAAGTGAATGTTTGTCAAAGATAAAATAGACTTTTGTGTGTATCATATATAGGTTCAAAAGAACATGCATGAAAACATGCTAACAGTCTGAGAACACAAGCAGTCATCAAGGGACCAGGGAGACTAGATTTAGAATCTAGAATGAGTCTGAAAGTCGTGGATTTTGAGCGTTCATTCGTGCTGGAGTTGATTCTGTTTTCAGTTTCATTTATGATGAAATGGACAGCCAGGGGCCATGCCATTGTAATCTTCACAGTTTCAGTGACCTCTGTGGTAAAAGGGGGGGGGGGGGGGCTTCTAACACCCCCTTCAGCCAATTAAAACCGAGTGCAGCCCTCTGTACAGGTTTACAGGATATGAAATGAATGTCTATATCCCTCCCCTGTCTGCCCAGTCACACTTCCTTTAAGAGAATAGCAGTTTCCTGGTAGTCACTAAACAGTAAATACAACCTTCAGTAAATAATGTCAGTCGTAACTATGAACCAATAATTTCTTTGATGGTTGAATGATTTTTCTTTGTTCAAAGTGGCTTTTAGAAGTCAGGCATGCACAGGATTGGGTTAAAATGGTTTTATTATCTAAATAATAACAGTAATGTAGCTGCTCAGGTAAAAGTGTTCTTTCCTCTTGAAAAACATGATTTTAAGGCAGAAGTTGCCATTTTAAAGGAATAAATGCCTCTGTGCGTGCCCTTGTCTGTGGAGCTGCAGCAGCCTGGAGCAACCTGCTCATGCACTGCATTAAATATCTACATTGGGACACTCCTTCTGTCGTCTGGGTTTTGACAGATAGCTTAACTTCATCAGGCAAGTGCTCATAAAAGTTTGGAAGGCCATGTTCTGAAGGCAAAAGAGGGGTACCTCCCTCCCTCCATTGATACATGTTCTAAATACAGAGTCACTGAAATTCATGTTTTTATTTCAGCAGTGTGCTACCATTTGTAGAGAACTATTTTACCTGTCTTTGAGGTTTCCGCTGTTGTAGATTTTTAGTTAAAATACAAAATGCTGCATTTTTATAGCCCGTGTCTCAGTCTAATATAATGCATCCTCGATTATAAAGTTACTTTCACTTTGCATATGAATGCAGTTACTCATTGGAAAAAGAACAAGAATAATTGTAGATTCAGTTTTGCTAAACTCACTGTAGTGCAAAAGTAGGGAACAGATCACCCAGCAAAAGGGGTTCTTACTTCCCTATAGAGCAGTGGTTCTCCACCTTCCTCATGCTGCAACCCTTTAATACAGTTCCTCATATTGGGGTGACCCCTCCCCCAACATAAAATTATTTTAGCTGCTACTTCCTAACTGTAATTTTGCTACTGTTAGGAATCGTAATGCAAATATCTGATATGCAGGTTATCTTTTAAGTGACCCCCAAAGGCATCACCACCCACAGGTTGAAAACCGCTGTCCGAGACAAAGACTCCAGATGTGGAGTTTTTCCCTCCTTGTGGTTGGCTACATGGAATTGAAATTGAAATGAGAGGCTCCACCCTTCTCTGAATATTTCATTCCATACTCATGGAGCACCGCATAGGATTTAGAGTCTTCAGCCTCCAGATTTTGAGGGGGAGAGGTCAAGAGAATTCATGTGCAAAAAAAAAAAAAAATTTTTTTTTCTTTTTTTCCATTTTCAGCAAGTGTGAGGCTATGCTGCACTCCACTAAATACTCTACCAGACTCTTAAAGGCACAGAGTCATATTTCAAACTTCAATTTGTGTGCATCTTAGTAACTTACTGTGTGGTTTATAGAAAGGAAAAAAAATGTTTATCTTTCAGTGGCACTTGGTGCACTTTAGGTCATGATAAGGTCAGACTGCAGGATGTTACCAACTCCAACTTGCCCTAACCCTTGTAATTCTAGATTGACTAGTTCTGTTCTTATAAGGACACTTGAAGGCCAGTGAATGGGGCAGGGTTGCTTTGAGTCAGGCTGAATTAAGCTGTGGACTCCCCCACTGGACCCCTGACCTTTATTTTTAGCATCTACCAAGGAGAGCTTGGACTCTCCTTCTCCCTTCCTGAATTCATTTTAGTCTCAGACCCAAGTTTTTCCTGCCAGAGGCCGGTTCTAAGGGCAGAGTTGTAGGGTTCCTTGCTGACAGCCAGCGTCTCTCATCATGGATGCATCAGTGGCCTCAGCAGCCATTGGGGCTTCTCAACCCATTCATGAGCATTCACTCCCAAGCTGACAGTTCACTTCTTACTCCTCCATGAAAAATAGTAGGGTGGCGTTCACCTCACAGCTGCCCTCCGGACACTACTAAACCTAGCTTCATGGCGCCCTCTTTCAGCTCGCCCCAAAGAAGCCCCGTTCACAGTCCAAGGGAATGACAGCCTCTCTACCCCTCCTTCATATCCACCACCTCGGAGACCTGTTCTCAGAGCTTATTCCTCAGTCTTACCGTCTAGATCTTGCCCTGGCCATTGACTCCTTGACTTAGCTGGCAGCCATTACCAAGTTTTACCTCATAATACGGAAGAAAACCGAAGCCTGAGAAGATTCCCAAAAATCCTTGCCCTCGTCCTCACCTCAACACTTGTTGGGACGTTTCTCTCTGCGTTCTGACTGTGAGGTTTATTTAAAGGCTCACAACTTCTGCCTTCTCTCACCTCCCGAGGGCAACTTCCACGCGGTCCCACCCATCCATTAGCGTCATTACATAGAAAGCAGCTGCTTTCCAGTCCTCCGCTGGTCTTTGGAGCGGTTAACATCCGGTGTAGCATCTCCTTTGTCTGTATGACCCCTAACCCTGCCTTGTCGTCTGCCATGTTAGCACGGTGGCTTGTTTTGCTTGCTTCTCCTGCACCTCTCACTTCTCCCTCTCCCTTGTCTTCGTCTCTCGGATTATGATCCCCATGAATATTGCCATTCCCACGCTTATGCACTCTGCTGTTGGCTTTACAAGGACCCTGTGTGGTCAGTCTTCTGTATGCTGACGATTTCAATGACCCAGTGATGCTCCTGATGATTCCCAAGTCTTTATAGCTCTGACCTTTCCTCTGAAACCCAAAGTCATAAATTCTGGGATCTGCTGGACATGGCCACTTCCTTGACCACTGGCGCTTTTAATGCTTAGACTGAACCCTGAAAGGATAACTCCCCTAAATCTTCAGCCTCTTTTCCATATAATTAATCTACAACCAGCTAGTTCCACAGACTATTTTAGTTTCCAATTTTCATTTTTCCTTTTTTATCTCCTCACCTCCCACATCTGACTTCTGTTGATTTTGCTACTTTGATTTTTAATGCCATTTTTTTTAAGGCCTCCTTTCTCCTTGTCACTTACCTGGACAGTTTCAGTTGGTTCTTAATGGGTCTCTCTTCTCCCTTTCCTGCCCCCCTACCCCCCTTTCTTGGCGCTGTCAAATGTTATCTTTCTTAAAGTTAAAATAAACCCGAGTTGAACCTTCTCTTGTCAAGTCTAAACTGTTCAACCTGACACTCAAGGAAGCCTTCACGGATTTTCTCAGCCATCTTCCCAGTCACCTTTCCTAGAGCTCACCTGAATTGTTTTCTGTTTCAGTTATTTTGTCCTTCTCTACATACCGTCTAGGTGGTTTAAGTCACATGTCCTTCCTTTCCCAACACATTCCTGCTCATGCTTAGGTCCCAGCTTTGGGATCTCCTTTCTAAGGCCGTTCTTAAGTACAGGCATGGGGCTTGTTTTGAGGGATTTTTTTCTATCCATATATGCAGTTGACTTGAGATTTTTTTCGATGATAACATGCAGCTTTGCAAGTCCACAAACAGGTTGATAGAAACATTGGGGATTCTCCTGACAGATGAAGAGTAATTCCTTTCCCTTATAACTTGTAAACTCCCCTTCCTTCCTTCCTTCCTTCCTTCCTTCCTTCCTTCCTTCATTTATTTATTTTTTAATATTTGCTTTAAAGTTTACGTTCATAAGGAAGGTATTGAATCATTTCAGGATGCTTGCAAAGACCCTTAGGATACCTGTCAAGTTGCCTTCCTGCCTTCTGAGAGTAATGGGAAGATACATAAAACAGTACAGTGAGAGCATTTGAACAGGGAGCCAACAGCAGCAAAAATAGCACTTGAGTGATGGTTGATAGCAGGCAGGGGACAGGAATTGTCATCTCAATGATGATATGATAAGAAGAGCACAGCTAAGTATGTGAAAGGTAATACAGTCTTCTCATGAAATCTTCACACAATCTACAGCAAATACTACTGTTCATGCTTTGTAAATGAGAACACCGAAGTCCAAGAGTTAAGCAACTTGCTTCAGGTTCTACAGCTATGATGTAGGATCTGGCTGCAAGGTGGATGTGTGCTCTTAACCGTACCACACACTCTATGCCCAGAGAAGGATGTGGCCCTCCCTATGCTGGGGATCAATCAGTATGTCCTAAGGCATGTTTCTAAGAAAACATTTGCCTGTTCATGGTTTTGCAGGAAGGTCATTGTTGATGGGAGACTACTTTGGAAATGACAGTACAAGATGTCAGGCTGGAAAGCATCTCAGAGGACCTTGTTTGTTTTCCATGCTAATGTCCTTAGAATTTGGCTTGAGAACAAGGGTGGTAGGGTGTCACTGGGCAAAGAAGTACACATTTGCATTTAGAACAGTTATTTTGAGGACTGTGGAAAATGCATTGGCATTGGCATGGAACAGTATGGAAGATAGAGGCAGGGTGCCAGCTTGGAGGCCTGGCAGTGGTTCAAGGGATAAGGGTGAGGGTGTAATTCATTCATTTAAAACTTTTGAATAGGTTAGCTTAACAAGATTCCTCTGTGGCTAAAGAAAGAGATAGGAATCTAACTTGATTTATGGGCCCAAGTCTGATTGACTAGTAAAATATTTTAGGGAGGTGAAGATTGGGAAATATAGTGTTATATAATTTGGGGACATTATTACTTTTTAACTGATTGTAGTAACTCACTGGAGTGCACAACAGACCATTGAGTAAAGTCTACAGTTTAGAAGAAAGGTGGGGACTGTTTGAGTACGAAAATGTACTGATTGTTAAAACTAATGGAGTAAGGGGGAATTCTTGGCAAGAGGTTCCTGGTTGTTAGCATGATAGCAATATGCAGGCATGGCACTGGAGCAGTAACTGAGAACTTACATGTTGACATCAGGAGGTAGAGAAAGAATCAACTAGAATGGTTTGGGTTTTTGAAACCTCAAAGCCCATCCCCAGTGACACCTCCAATAAGGCCACACCTTCTAGTCCTTCCCAAACAGTTCTATCAACTAGGGACCAAGCTTTCAAACATAGGAACATATGGAGCCATTCTTTAAACCACCACACATTAGGAACACCAATATTTAGTAAGAGCCAAAGACTAGATTTTGAAAGGTAGAGCAGGGTGGAGGAAATTTTCTAATCAAAAGGATTATTAATGGTGGAGGGACAAAGTAAGAAGAAATAAATGAGGAACTGCTCCCTGGATCGAGTATTACAGAGAAGTCAAGACAAAATGAACCTTGTGAACTGGATTATTCACATGAGGTCATCAGTCATTTGAGCAAGTATTGTAGCGATGGTAGAGTAATAGGGAGCAGAGTGGCGTCCTGTTGACACAGAGTTTGGGAGCACATTGAGATCAAGAAATGCACACAGATCATTATCTCAAGGTGCTGGGAAAGAGAGATGAGTATGTGGGGCTTTTAAAATTTGGTATTTATATATTAAAAGATAACTTAAACACTCCATAAATGGAATTAGGGGGTGTGGAGGCTGGCAGCTTGTGAGTCCTCTAGAGATGGACTAGAGGCAGCCATTGAAACAAGCTCCGAGTGAAGGAATTCATTTCCAGAAGGGAGGAAAAAAAAATAACAACAACTCATGGATAATTGAGGCTGCAGGTAAGTGTACATGGGAAGTGTTCCTAGCTTCTGGCTTCCCGGAAGGACTCAATTGAGGAGGAAGAGATGGCACCTGGAGAGTTCAGGCTGAGAAGCAGAAGGTGAATTGTTTCAGAGTCTTTCAAAGGGGAGAGATTTTACAAGAGATGTCTTAAGGACGTTAGGGGCCCAGATGAGCAGTCAGTATAGGAAACTCTCCTATTCTCTGGTAGCAATGTACATTTTCTTAGAAACCTGCTAGGCAGGTTGATTTCCTGCCCTCCATAGCACTCTGGTCATGCAAAAAGAGCCACACTTGTGACCTTGTGTTGTATAACCTGCTTATAGTCCCCATATGGAAATACTAAGCACCTCAAGATAAGTCCACTTTTTTTTTTCATTATCATATCCCCCCCTTCCTGTCAGCATTTCATCTGGGTCATTCTTAACAACTGATTGCATTTCTAAGTTTCTGAGCCGAGCACATGTACACATGGATCTGACCTCTGCCACTGCACAGTTGTGCTCAAGACCAACTTGGGAGGTTTCCGTTGGTGCTGTGTTCTTGCAAGTTGTGACATCCAGTATTTTTGGCATTTGATGTCAGTTAATCCTTCCAGCTTATTTGGTAGTTTGCCCTGTTACTCTGGCATCATCCTTGGCCAAGTCTCCATGTTCTGTAGAATAGACTGCTACAGCATATCTCATCTATGTGAATTTTCTTATGTTCATTTTTTATGGTCATTTATGCCCCAGGTTAGCTGGTTTTTCCTCACTTTGCCCATCAGGAGGCAATGGGCAATAGATAAAAGCCCCTATCAGATGATGTTTCTTAATGTTTTCAACAACATGTTTTCACATAAAGAAGTTGAAGTTAACATCTGGAGGGATATTTGGGGCTACTCTTATTTACTAGTTCTTAGTGTGAAGGTTGCCTTGGTTAACCAGGTCAAATTTACTTTTCACTTTATTGACAGGCTTTATTTGCTTCGGCTAGAAAATGTTTTTACTGTAAGAAGGAATACAGTTCAATGAATACCCTGCGTATTCCTTGAACTATTTCTATTCCAACAAGTCACAAAATTGTAGAGTGTTTACTGGCCGCATCATTCTTACCTGGGGTCTTCTGGACAAATGTATACATACAAATCTATATATCTCACAGGATGACTGAGCCATTCACTTGTGTCTTCTGGTGAAGAATCATTTTGAAGTGACTCATAGGAATATAATTTTTAAACTTGGAAATGATTCATGCTGCTATAAAATGGACATACATCAGAATTTTAATTTTAATCCATAAAGAACAAATCAGAAAGTAGACAGAATCACTTTTGAAGGCAAATTGGTAGAGCAGACACATTTATAGGCAAGCAAGAAAGCTGAAAGCATTTATTAATGGAAGCAAAAATTGGTCAGTATTTTTGAAGTGATGTTGTTTGGAACCTTCTTCCTTGAAGCATAACTTGGCTACAAAACAAAATATCTATCACTATAGAAAAGTCTTGTCCATAACCCTCAATCCCAACAACTTAGACAGTTGTAGATAGCCACGTTGAAGTCAGTGGACGCATAGCCCATCTTGAGTCTGATGTTTTCAGAAGATCTGCTACAGAGTGACCAGAACCCACTGACAGGGTACACTAGGAACTTCGTCCATTTTAAAATCCCCACAGGTATTTTCTGATACTTGCCTTCCTTTGTAGTTGTGACATTACCCGCCCCCCCCCCCATCTCTCTTTGTTCAATATGGCTTCTTGCCCTGATGGCTCTTTCTCCAGGGAAATAACTCAAAACTCCACGTGTGTAGAAAACATAATTGGACATTCAGGTTTGCCTGGAGCTTCCTGATATTTGGGTGGCTAAAAATCTAGAGAACTGGGAAAGGTGAGCCTTGAATGCCCCAAGGCTACTTCAAGTGGCACACTGCCAGGAACATTGAGAAGGCCGAAGTCATTACAATAAATGGCACAGTGTCCAGTTTTATGCTGCTGCCCTGTGTTTGTGCAGCATGGTGTTGCTTAGGGAGCATTTCTTAGATGTTTTCTCCCATGGGGCTCCCCGGTGTTCTAGGAGGCCACCCACCGTGTGCTCTGATCCTCCTTATTAAACCATGCTCTAGTAAAATGAATGACTACACCCCAGAGTGTGCCAGGCAGGGGACTGGTGCTTGAATTTTCTTAAACACAGTTCAGATTGTATTCCAGTGTATGCCTTATCTTCAACTGGATGGGTATTTATTAATAGTCACACTCTTACAGTAACATCTTATGCCTTTGATTTTATTTCTGGTTTACATAGAAGGAGGAAGTATTAAAGATTAACAGAGTTAATGTTTTATCTTCATTGGTACTTTGGGTTTTGAAGGAAAAGTCAACAAGCCACCTCGATAAGAGCTTTGATAAATGGCCAAGTTCTGCAGTACAGTTGGATTAGCTCTGCATCTTGTTTCAGTTGAATGGTGAGCCTTGCATTTACTCTGGTCATTCAGGCACCCAGGGCCAGGCTGCTCTTGGTGCCTTATGCCATGGAGAAGAACCAATGAGTGTGCTCTACGCATTAGCAGCTTCTGCTCCTGATTTCTTCTTTCTTGACTTTTTGAGTAGTTTATGGTTTATTGGAGGAAGAAATACCTGTAATCTACATTTCAAAATTGTTCTGTAGATTCATTGAAATGTCGGGGTAGGAAAATGCCATTCAGTTGTGTGTAATCCTTTCTGAGACTTGCATACAGAATGTCTATCACTCTCCCTTTTGCAGTGGGAAATAGCCACTGAGAATGTTTTTTTTTTTCCCCCTTGTTAGTATTCTGAGACTTTCCATCCTCTTGGAAAGATAAGATTTGATTCATTCGAGTTGCTTTGTATATTAAAGTATAATAGAACTGGCCACTTTTTTTTTTTTTTTTTGGTTATGCAGCCTGAGTGTAGAGATAAATTTCATATCACTTTAGCAAGTTCCATCTAGAAGTATATAGAAGTTGAGCTTGAATATAATACTTAGTTTTTTTTTTTTGTTCCCACAGTGAGGCCAGTATTTTCCTACGCAGATATGATTACTTGAGAACTTTCAATACTCCTTGCATTTCCCAACACAGTTGGTGGATTTATCCCTCAAAAGCACAGTGATGTATACCTTGTATTATTAAGACTCAATAAAGAAAAGTTCCAGTCTGCCAGCTGGTATGCAAATAACTTGTTGCTGTTTTTCACCTTGTTCCTGTACTGTTTGTTTAAATGAACAATTGAAGTATTTTTCTTTACCTTAAAGTGTTTGTAATACATCTAAGATAATACAATATATATACACACAGATTATAATGAAATGTCTTTGTGTCTGTTTTCCAGGTTCAGCTCAACTACTGCTTAGTAAAATCAAATCTGTAGAATATACTTCGTGCAATGAGACTGTCGTCATCCCCTGCATCATCCTCAATGTGGAGGCACAAAGCATTGAAGAAATGTATGTCAAGTGGAAGTTAAACAAAACATACATTTTCATCTATGTTGGGAGTACAAACAACTCTACTGTAGACACTAACTTTGCCAGTGCAAAAATCTCAGTCTCAGACTTACTGAAAGGCGATGCCTCTTTGAAAATGAATAAGCAACATGCCGTCGTGGGCAACTACACGTGTGAAGTTACAGAGTTATCCAGAGAAGGCAAAACAGTGATAGAGCTGAAGTACCGTATGGGTAAGTGATGCAGTTTGTCTGTTCTGAAACCTGTGTTGAAGTTTGATAGCCACTGCGGGGGTACTATGAGGTGGGACCTTTTGGAAGTCACTATGAGGGATTAAGGCATTTCTCAGGCTAGTGGGTGTGTCATCCAGTGAGAAAGCAAGCCTGACAGTCGCTTGGGTACACACGCTCACTCTTCTTTCTGCCCTTTGTGTGAGGTAGCACAAAGACCCTTGCCAGAGGCTGGGCAGGTGCTAATACCGTGCACTGGAGCTTCTCCATCCCAGAACTAGGAACCAAGTTAAACTGCTTGTAGATCACCTACTCCCAGTACTCCATTACAGCAGGAGAAACAGACTGAATGAACAGTAGGACTTCTCTAAAGGCCTCCTGTGTCCTGATGAAACTCTGAGAAAGAGAACACAATAGTAACCAGAAGGCTTGGTTCACATCTATTAGCCCCATCACCCAGGAGCAAGGCCAGCATCAGCTATATAAGAAGTTGGAGGCCAGCCTGGGTAACAGGAGACCTCTTTTCAAAAACAGCAGACAGTGGAGAGCAGAAGGAAGAAGAGTGAAATAGAAGTTCTTTTGAACTGAAGAGCTGACCATTCATAAATGCTGACTTACTGGTTGGTGGCTTCTAGGCGTTCTGTCTTGCTTACTTCTCTGCTCTTCCCAGAAACCCTGCTTGCTTCTCCTTCTCTTGTGTGTTGTGCGGCTCCCCATCTTGGTTGTAGGACTCTTCTGTTGGGGCAATAGGTTGTCCTGTTTGTTGTCATCAAAGGTACATTACCTGAGTCTGGTGGCCCATCACTGATCTCAGCACTGCAGAGGCTGAGGCAGGAGGATTGCTACAAATTTGAGGCCACCCTGGACTATAGAGTGAGAAAACCCAGAGCTCCAGGTCATGACCCCACATCACCAAACCAAAATAATTTTTTGCAAAAATGTACATTTTTAGTATTCGACTAATTTGTGTAGTTCCTCCTGGTTATTTCATCTTTTTGTGGTCTTATAGACGTCAACTGTTGCCAAGGAGCAGACTGTTCTAACCACACTACCCCGGCAGGGGACGTGAAGGAGAAAGGAGGTTGCAAATTAGGTAATCATGCTGATTCCTGGGGGCTTCTGTGGCCTGCCTTACTACACTTGCAAGCACACTGGGAAAGTGGGGATCCACCCTAAGTGAGTTGAATTCAGTCTTGGTGATAGAGCCATGAAAAGAGTCACCTGAGGGCTTCTGTGGCCTGCCTTACTACACTTGCAAGCACACTGGGAAAGTGGGGATCCACCCTAAGTGAGTTGAATTCAGTCTTGGTGATAGAGCCATATAAAGAGTCTCTTTTCCAAACAGCCAGCTCATGCACTAAGGACAGGTCCAGGTCCCACACAGTTCAAGCTATTCAATTGTCTCACTTATCCAGAGGGCCTGATCCCGCTGGGGGCTCCACAGCTTTTGGTTCATAATTTGTGTGTTTCCATTCATTTGGCTATTTGTCCCTGTGCTTTTCCCCATCTTGGTCTCAACAATTCACACTCTTTCTCCACAACTGGACTCCTGGAGCTCCACCTGGGGCCTGGCCGAGGATCTCCGCATCCACATCCATCAGTTATTGGATGAGAGTTCCAGCACAACAGTTAAGGTGTTTGGTCATCCAGTCACCAGAGTAGGTCAGTTCGGGCTTTCTCTCGACCATTGCCAGTAGTGGGCTTACACAGGGACACTTTGCTCAGCCTGGAAGGAGGGGACTGGACCTGCCTGTACTGAATCCACCAGGTTTAAATGAATCCCCAGGGGAGTCTTGGCCCTGGAGGAGTGGGAATGGAGGGGAGGGGATGGGGGGAATGTGGGGGTGGGGGCAAGAGGGGGAGGACAGGGGAACCCATGGCTGATATGTAAAATTAAAACACAAATATAATAAAAAAAATTTTTTCAACAACAACAACAACAACAAAAAGAGTCTCTTTTCATGGATGGTTTGGTAACGAGTCATGGACAGCATTGCTATTTTCTGAAGTTAACATTCTCCTTTCTTTTCTTTTCTTTTTTTTGATATGCTGGCTGATTAAAAAAATAATAAATACAGAGAGTCCCAACAGTTTTAAAGAGTGCACCTTGAACTCTATTTAAACCACCAGATGTATTACTGATCTCAGGCTTGATGACACTTTGCGAACCAGCTCTGGGTGGGATCAGGGCGGCTAAATTAGGTCAGCTACTTTCCATCTGTTCTTGCTTTTCAAATGACAAACTGTCTGGTAGCAGATTGGGAGGGGAGGTTGGCTTGATTAACTATTCTGACGTAGGATTAGAGATCAGGCAGTCTGAGTTACATACCCTATTCAGGACCCAGTGTTCACCTGTGCCATATGGAAGATATGTCACAGAGACCAAGCTGTGTGTCTCTAAAATGAGGATGGAATCTTGTTTTCTTGGGGTGTTTGTTCTGTGTATTTTCATTGTGCTGTGTTTATTCTGTGTATTTTCATTGTGCTGCTTGGAAGTCTGCTCAGAAGGGAGGGGATGTCTTAGGAGGCAAGAAGAACTTGGAAGATCTTTCTGTCAGAATCTCACACATACTATTACTTTGTGATTGATGTTAATTTGGGTTAAAGAGCTTTCTTTTTAAATGTCTGTCTTTCAGGACAAGTCTAGTCAGTCAGTCAGTCAGTCAGCAGTGTGCATAGGAAGAGGTTATCCAATACCTAGTTGGAGGTTTTGTGAGGGAGTGGATAGGTTCATGGGAGTTAAAGAGACAGACAGACACAGGGACAGTGACTTTCGAGGTAATGTGGGTCACTGAGAAGAAAATTGATAAAACCCATGAGCTTGAGATTGAAACAGCCAGAAATGGAATGAAGGGAAGTGGGAAGGGGATCCCAGCATCTGAGATGGAGACAGTTTATTTTGTGTGTATTTGTCTTATCCTTGATTTCAAAATACCCCCCACAGAACTAAGAGATGGGCTTTGTCTTGTGCCATTAAGACAAGAAAATTTTGTTGTAGGGAATGTAAAAATACTACCAGAAGCGTGATGTTTCTGACTTCTTTTTTTTTTTTTTACCCATTTTGAAAACACATATGTACATTTTTAAAGAATTACATTGGGGAAAATCAGAGACAGAGAAGTGCTTGTTACCCTCAGTTCATCCTCCCACAGTGATTACATCTTAGGTAGCTGTGCCCTGGTATCAGAATCAGGAAGTCCACAGTTGTCCTATGTACATGAGGTTTTCTGTCCTTTCCATTACTCTTGACCAGCAGGCACTAATGTGTCGTCCACATCTATGACTTTGTCAATTTAGTAAAAATTCATCACTGGAATCATTAACAGATGATCTTTGAAGGTGCGCCCAACTTGGCAGGATGCCCGTGAGACAGTGGGTTTCTTGTGTTTGACTGTGTTTTATTTGTTTGCTTGTTTGACAATGTTACACATGTCCATAACACATATGAACCTAGTGGGCTTTTCACTAAGGTGTAGTCTGTGGAATTCTCATAGCCTGGATTATCAATCACCTCTCCGAGACATTGGGATCATCTCAGTGTGGGATTACCCATTGAGTGTGTGCCTAGTTTTTAAGGAAAGCACAAACAGGTTTCCAGAGCTGGTGTCCCTCTTTACACTGGTCAGCAGCATGAGTGGCCTCATGTCTCTGCATCTTTGCTGGGATCTGGTGCCACGTTTTGCAACATTTTCCCTTTTTAAAAGTTGTGGAGTTTCTTAGTTTTCAAATTAGCATACAGGATAATTAAATATCATCATGGCACTTTCAGAGTGTGTTTTAGTAGATTCTCTTCCCCCTCTACCCTTACTACTACTGATCTCTTCTTTGTAACTGCCCCCCCTCCGCCCCATCTCTCCCTTTTCCATGTCCCCTGTGTCCTTTTGCCTCCTCTCCATCCTGTCTAATCAATATTTGCATCATTTCTGGTCTCTTTTTGTAGCATTATAGGCTTTACCTATATTTATAACCATACACCCCACCACATACACACAAACTAGGCTAGGATCTGCATGGGAAAAAAGAATGTGTGGGTTTTTTTTTTTTTTCCTCTCCAGAACCATTGATTTTTCTGCAAGCTTCCCTGTTTTATATTTTACTGCTGAATAAAATCCTATTGTGTATACGTACTGTGTTTCCATTATCTATTCATTATTCATTTAGGCTGGTTACATTTCCTTGCTTTTGGGAGTAGTACAGTAATAACATGAATGTACAAGTGTCTCTGAGGTAGGATATGCAATCATTTGGATATATGTCTAAGAGTTACAGTATAGTTGGGTCATACAATAGTTCTTTATTCAAATACTTTGAGAAACTTCCGCGTTTATTTCCATAACGGCCATACTTGTTTGAACCCCCACCAGCAGTGATGAAGGTTTCTTCCTTCCCTGCATCCTTATGGGTATCTATTGTGAGATAGCTTGATGATAGCCATTCTGACTAGGATGAGATGGAATCTCAGAGTAGCTTTAATTTGCAATTCCCCAATGACTAAGGCTATTAAATACTTTTTAGAATGCTGGCTGGCCATTTGTGTTTCTTTTGAGAACTGTTCATTTAATAGCCTACTTATTGATCAGCAGGGTCTTAACTCTTTAGTTTTCACTCTGTAAATTCTGATATTAGCCCCCTATGTGAAGGATAGCTGCAAATGATCTTCTCCCCTCCTGTAGGCTGTCTGTTTCCTCGGCTGGTAGTTTTCTTTTGCTGTACAGAAACTTTATTTGTCTGTGGTTCCATCTGTTGATTCTCAGAGCTGCTTCTTGCACTATTAGGGATCTGTTCAGAAAGTTCTCACCTAGACTTTTATCTTGAAACATATCCCCTATATTTCCCTCTAACAGTTTCAGTGTTTTAGCTTAGAAATTACGGTCTTTGATCCACTTTCTAGCTGATTTTTGTTCTGGGTAGTGAAATGGATGTGAAGATTCTGCAGGAAGGTAACCCAGTTTGCCGATCACCTCTTTCTTTCTTTCTTTCTTTCTGTCTTTCTGTCTTTCTGTCTTTCTGTCTTTCTTTCCTTCTTTCTTTTCTTCTTCTTCTTCTTCTTCTTCTTCTTCTTCTTCTTCTTCTTCTTCTTCTTCTTCTTCCTCCTCCTCCTCCTCCTCCTCCTCCTCCTCCTCCTCCTCCTCCTTCTTCTTATTTTTCCAGCAGCATGTGTTGGCACCTTTGCTGGTCTCTTTGTTCTGCTCCAATGGTCTCCCTGTCTATTCTGTCCGTTGTGTTGTCTCTGTGTCTCTGTAGTATGGTTTGAAGTCATAACCACAACACCCCAGCTATGCTTTCCTTCCAGGATTGTGTGACCATTTGTAATCTTCTTGTAGTTCCGTGTGGACTCTCAGATTGTTCTTTTCTAGTTCTTTGAAGAACAGCACCAGGTTTTGATGGGAGTCGCACTGAATCTGTAAATTACTTTCGATAATATAGACATGTTCATAATACTAATTTTATCACACCAGGAGCATGGAATGGTCTTTCCATTGTCTAGTATTTTCTTTGATGTCCTTTGTCAATGTTTTAAAGTTTTCATTGTTGATGTTTTTCACTCTCTTGATTAGTTCTATTCCTAACCATATTGAATGACAGTGACATATTTTTCCTAATTTCTTTCTCTCTGAGTTCATTGTGGGAATTTGTTAAGGCTACTAATTTTTGTGTATTTATTTTGTACCTTACAACTTTACTAAAAAGTGTTTATTAAATCTAAGAATGTTATGATAGATTCTATAAGGCCTTTCAAATATAGCTTCATGCCATCTGCAAATGGGGATAGATTGACCACTTCCTTTCCTGTGTTTAGTCCTTTCATGTCTTTCTCCTGTCTCATTGCTAAAGCTTCTAGCACCACATTGAATTAGAACAGTGAAGTGGGTATCACTGTCTCATTCCTGACTTTAGAGAAAAATGCTCTCATTTGTTCCCTGTTTACTATAATGTTGTTTCTAGTTTTGTTTATGTGCCATATATATGTATGTATACACACACACACACACACACACACACACACACACACACACACACACATATGTTCTTACTGTCTCCAGGACTTTTTACTGTGAATGCATGCTGAAGTTAGATATCTTTCTGTGTCTTTTGACATGATGATATAATCACTGTCCTTAAGTTTACTTATATACACTGTCCTTAAGTTTACTTATATACTATACACTTACTGATTTATGTGTGTTGAACCACCCTTGCATCCCTTGGATGAAACCCACTTGGTCATGATGTAGGATCTTCTTAATGTGTTCTTGAATTTCAGAAATTTGAAGCTTTGTATTTAAGTTCCTCAGGGAAATTTCTCTGTAATTTATTTCTTTTTTTAATGTCTTTGATACAAGAATAATAATGACTTCATAGGATGAATTTAGCAGTGTTTCTTCCCTTTCTATTCTGTGGAACAAATTGAGGACTGTTGGAATTAGATCTTCCTTGAAAATTGATAGAATTCAGCAGTGACCCCAAGTTATCCTGGGCTTTTCTTTGTATGGAGACTTTTGATTACAGTTTCAATCTCATTACTTGTAATGAGTCTATTTAAGTTACTTATATCTTCTGTCTTTAATCTTGACAGATAATATGCATTTAGAAATTCACCTATTTCTTTTAGATTTTTCTAGCTTTTTGGAGTATATGTTCTCAAAATATTCTTTAATGATGTTCTGGATTTCAGTAGGATCTGTTTTAATATCTTTCTCCTATCTAATTTGATTGATATGGGTCTGCTCCCTCTTCATTTTTGTCAGTTTAGCTAGAGGTTTATCAATTTCACTAACTTTTTCAAAGAACCACGACTTTGATTGACATTGGATATTGTTCTTTTAATCTCCATATTATTACTTTCTTCCACAATCTTCCTTGTTTTCTGCCATCTTTGTGTTTGAGGTTTTCCTCTTGCTTGTTAGAGCCTTGAGGTGCATTGTTGTGTTTTTTGAGATGTTTCTAGCTTGCTAATGTAAGTGCTTAACACTGTGTACAAGGTAGTCATGGGACTGACTCTCTTGTCTGTGTCTGAAGGTTCTGAGAGGTTGTATTCTCATTTTTATTTGATGGTAGGACTTTCTAAATTTCCTCCCTGGTTTGAAAATTCGTTGTCTCTGACTATTTTTGTAGTTTCTCTTCCTGTTGATTATTGCTTTTATTTCTTGGTTGTCTGATAAGAAACAAGAATTATCACAGGTTTTTTTGTTGTTGTTATTGTTAAGGTTTGATTTGTGACCTGTTATGTAATCAGTTTGGGAGATAATTTCACATGTTGCTGAGAATGTGTATTCCATTTATGTTGGATAGAATAGTCTGTGTATGTCTGTTAAATCTGAGATTTCTATGCTTATTTTTAGTTTGGAAGACCTGTCAAACTATGACAATGTTTGACATTGTCTTACTGTTAGTATATCAGGACTTATGTGGCCTTTTATGCCTTTTAGTGTTTGTCTTATGGAATTGGGGGTTCTGGTTTTTGATACATAAGTGTGTATAATTGTTATAACTCCTTGATTGGTTGCCCCCTTCATTAATGTGTATTTTCTCTGTATCACTTCTGATTAGTTTTTATTTGGAGTCTCCTTTATCATGTGTAAGGATAGCTGTGCTTGCTTGTTTCTGGATCCTACTTGCCTGCTAATTTGTTCTCCATATTCTGATAATCTGTTTCTGACCTTTTTTTGGCTAACTGTGTGCAGGCTTTTTTTCCTACCTTGGGATACAACAGATAGTAGGTTCTTATTTTTTAATCCACTTGGGTAGTCTGCATCTTTTTGTTAGTGAGTTGAGGCCATTAATAGTTAAAGTTATTACTGAAAGGCATTCTCTATTTCCTAAGAATCTGTTAGGTGATGTTCTGTGGTGCTCTATTATTGGCATTACTTTCCCTTCCTCTTGTTAGTTTTGGGAGGTTGGTGTTATTCCATGTAGTTAATTCTCTCCTCACTCTTCCTTGCTCATCTTTTCCTTTCACAGAGCATGTATTTTCATGTGTTCTTCTAAAGGGAGTCTGCCTTTCTTATTTTTCCCTATGTAGTCTTCCTTTAAGAATATTCGGCAATACTGACATTGTTGGCATTAATTGCCTTAATTTGTGTTTTTCTTGAAATCTCTTTACCCATCGATTTTAAAATATAACTTTGCTAGGTATACAATTCTTGGTTCACAGTTACTTTTAGAACTTAACGTTTAGCGTTTTTTCCCTTTTTGGCTCTTAGGGTTTCTGAGGAAAGGTCTGAGATTATTCCAGTATTCCCATCATCGGGTTCTAGTTGGTGTTTTTCTCTTACCACTTTTTGTACTTTTGACATCATGACTGAGATGCATCATGGACAGGCTCTTCACTGGTCATGTCTTCTTGGAATTCTACATGCCGCTTGTGTTTGGATGTCTTCATTCCCTAGGTTTCACAAGTTTTCTTCTATAAAACCTTCTCCATTGACTAGTCTGCCTGTTACTTTTGGCTTTCTCTCTGTCCCTGCAAAGTTCACTGTGAACTTTGGGGGTGTGCTTTCTTGAATGTATCCCAGACTGCTTGGAAATATTAGTCATATTCCTTAATCTTTTCCCTTATGTGTCTTACCATGTTATTGCCTGCACTTTGTTTTAATCTGTGAGAATCATTCTTGTGAGTAATCTTGTCTGTCTGATGCTTTCTGGTGTGGTTTCTGTTAGACCATGTCTTTCTTTTCTGGTGTTTCAGTTTGGTTCTTCATCAGTCTTTTGTTTCCTTGCTGAGTTTGTCCTCTATGTGTTGGACTTTCTCCTCCAATTTACTGTTTTGTTCACAGTAGAGATTATCTTGCAAAGGTCTTGGGTAGATTCCTTAGACTGTGCTGTAGTTTGTTTATATTTCTATATCATAATTCATTCTTTTGAAAAGTAACTAAATTCTTTTCAGACATTTCAACTGTCAGTATGATTTTGTATTCCATTATAGATGATTGGTAGGTTGGAATGCATTGTGGTGGGTAGTTGTATAATGTTATTTTCGTTTCTTTGTCATATTTTGTTCATTGCTAAGATGGATTGGTCTTTAATTCTCTTTCTTCCAGTTCTGTTTGGATGTTTTGTTTTCTGTCAGTCTTCCTAGAAGGAGGTCTGCGTGAAGTTCACCCATGGAAACTGGTCAGATTTGATGTTGATTCTCAGATAGTGTTGCTGAGATGATCTGGGCTTGTCTGGATGATAGCAGGATCACTAATGGGTCCATACACTGATCAAGCCAACCACATCTATTCAACATGCTTGTTTCACTGTGAACTCTGTAAACTGTTGGTTGGGGGCTGGAGTCAGAATCCCAGCTGCACACTACTGGAGCTAAAGGCTTAGAACTATTAGAGACAAAGGCTTGGTCCCCTAATAAACACTGAAGCCACAGATTCAGTCCTGTGGTGGACTCCAGGAATGTTGAATTAAAAACCTCAGCTGTGCAATGAAATTTGGGGCTGTTAGCATTGATATCCAGGTCTCGGCAACTTTTATAGTTCACATACAGAACATTTTTTACTATAGCATTCTCATACTTTTATACTGTTGTTCCATTTTTTTTTAATCTTCACTCTTTGGGGGCCTGCCATCTAGCTCTCCAAATAAGTACTTGGAGTCTTATTCTTACTTATGAATACCTGGCCTTAGCTTGGCTTGTTTCTAGCCAGCTTTTCTTAACTTAAATTATCCTGTCTACTTTTTGCCTCTGGGCTTTTACCTTTTTCTATTTTTGTATGTCTTTTCTTCTTATTCCACGTCTGACTGTGTGGCTCGGTGGCTGGCCCCTCGCATCCTCCTCTCCTTTTCTTTGGTCCTCCCTCTTCTCTTTTTCTCCTGTTTATTCTTTCTGCCCACCAGCCTCACCTGTCCCTCTCCTGCCTAGCTATTGGCCGTTCAGCATTTTATTAGACCAGTCAGGTGTTTTAGGCAGGCAGTGTAACACAGCTTCACAGAGTTAAACAAATGCAACATAAAGGAATGCAACACATCTTTGCATCATTCAACAAATATTCCACAGTATAAACGAAATGAATGAACACATCTTAAATTAATATTCCATAACATTATACTTTGTTCTTATTTGCACCTTTATTCTTCTCCCCTGACTTCAACCTCCTCCCTGCAGCTGGTCTCCATTTCTGCTTTCATGGGACATGTAGTCCACCATCCTCTCCTTTTCCTGCCTCACACTTCTTTTAAACCAATTTCTCCCTTCTCATAGTCTTCTGTTTTCATGTTTTACATATACATATTTATTTATGTACAAATATATGTGAATCTATATAAAACAAAAGAGTTTGGCTTGTTTTCACTTAACATAATGATCCCCAGTTCTAATTTCCCACAGATGTCATAATTTTATTCTTCCTTACAGCCTAATAAAACTCCATTTTGTGTATATATATACACACACACACACACACAGACACACACACACACACACGTTTCTATCTGCTGATGCACATGCAGGCTACTTCCTCAGCTTGGTTATTGTGAGTAGTGCAACAATACACGAATCCTTCTGGTTACTTAGGACTGGTATAGACAGATCTTACAGTAGTTCCACTTCTAGTTTTTGAAGGGACATATTTTATTGATTTCCATTGTGCCTGTGATAGGATTGTATGTCGCCAGCCATGTATAAAGGCTCCATTTTGCCTACATCCTTACCAGTATTTATTGTCTGTTTTCCTAATGGTAGCCATTGTGGCTAGAATGAGATGGAATCTCAAAGCTGAGGATACTTAACAATTCTTCAAGTGTTCTTTGCTTTTTTTTTTTTTTTTTTTTTTTTTTTGTCATTCTTCCTCTGAAAACTGTTCGGGGCTGAAGCTCATTTGCTAAGTGGTTGCTTTGGGATGATTTGTTGATTGGATGATTTCTCTTTCTGAGAACTCTGTTCAGCTCAGTAACCCATTTGTTGACTAGATGAATTGGGAACAATTTTTAGTGTTTAATTTTTGGAATTATTTATAGGTTCTAGGTGATAGTCCTCTGTCCAGTTTGTATCTGCGAAAGATATTCTCCCATCCTGTAGGTCGACTCTGTGTTCTTGGAGCCATTTTTTGAGTGGGAGAAAAAGTCAATAAAATAAATCCTGGCATACAAAATTATTTGGGAGAGAATATATATTTGTTATTACAGTGATGCTTGTTTTTGTGGATGTGGAGATTTAGGTCTTAGAAATCATTTTTACTGTGTTGTGCTTTTTTTTTGCAAATGTAAGCATAAATGAGAAAGAGAAATTGTCCAGGATGTAATTGAATTCTATTCAGTAGAGCACAGGTAATGGTGACTATTTGTTGCTTTGGAGCACAGGGGCTGACTGTCTGTAAACACTGGATGACATTCATGTGTTTCTAGGCCAGTGCCTCAGGACTTGAGTTTAGAGAGAGCTTTTTGTTTTCGTCATTTCCCAACATACAAAAGCTTAAGATACTAAGCTTACCTGATCTTTGGGGTCTTCAGGGTCTTCTTGAATATTTTTTATGTATATATCTTAAATATAGTAGTGGGTTTCATTATGTTGTTTTCATACATGTATATTCACCCCCTTTACCCTCTCTGTCCTCCCATCCCCAGTGATCTCCATTCTTCTTCCCAAGTAGTCCCCCATCTGCGTTCATGGATGTGTATGTGCTCCAATGGCTTTTATTAAGGTTGCTTATAGAAACATAGTAACACGTTATTTACAAGAGCAGAAACAACCTACCAGTGTCTGCACTGTGAGGAGTGGTGCACACCTGCGTAATGAAGTCTTGAGTGAATGTGAGCTGTTGACATGGTCATGGCCGTATCAAGGTCCATAGCCTTAGACCCATAGGAAAATGGCAAAGCCTTCCACCACCCTTGGGGGGTGTAGCTCAGAGTGATGGCAAAGCCTTCTTCAGAGGCAGATAATGTGTGCAGAAAATGACCACCATAGCTTTCTCCTCTCCTCCTGATATAGTATAGCCTGAAGACTGCTCCCCTTATAGAGAATGCTCCTACCCAGATTAGCTAAACCTACCTCCTTGTTTATGTGTATGTAATAGCCCTGCCTTCTTGTTTAGTTTTATAAAGTAAACATTCTGAGTTCCCGGAGTCCTGAGGTTTCCCCATAGAGAGCCAGCCCATTCCACCCAACTCCAACTTCTTTGTCTGTCTGTCTGTCTCTGAGTGTTTGTCTTTTCTTCGTTGCCTTGACACCCCAGTCAGGTCAAGTCCCTGAGGTCATGCAAAGACGTGACACAAGCCACTGAAGAGAGTGTCCCTCCCCCAGCAGCCATTACCTGCCTGTAGAGTCTCCAAGACCTTGTGAGTCCCTCTCCCTTCCACAACAGGACGTTGACAGCTCCCATCTCGTACAGATCTTGCGCATGAAATCATAGCCGCTGTGAGTCCCGTAGAACAATGGCCCTGTCGTGCTTAGAAGTCAGCGTGCTGCAATGCTAGGCCCTGTCCTCAGGCTCTTATTTTACTCCTCTTCTGAGATGGCATCTGAGCTTTGGAGATGATGTTACAGTGTCCCATCTATGGCTGAGGACTCAATAGTCGCACACTCTCGAAATCTTTGGTTCTTCATTTTTTTTTTTTTTAATCAGCAAAAACCAGGGTGCTATCTCTATCACAGGAATGTCTGAGTTAGAAATGAGGTTTCTCCTTAACACTGTTTTGTTGGGTACTGGCTGTGGGTCGGGTGCTGAGGTGGGCAGTAAGGATTCAATGATGACAGAGATGCTACTTCACAGTTGTAGGTAGTGACTGACACGAGAGGAGTGACCTTCCGTTTATCTGAGTGCATCCCAGATGCATTATGTGTGACATGTGCTGTGCTTTGCCCAGAACTCCAGGACACGGATGTAGGTGTTCCCTCTTCTTGGCACAGAAAGCAAATGAGATTCCAGTAGTGTGTCCAAAGCTTGATCACACATCCAGGATTTTAACCTAGATTTCCCTGACTTGAAAAATACCATAATCTGTGATTACTGTAAAAAATATTTTATAAATATGCAAACAATAATAATTAAAATTAACTATTGATACTTCTATTATCAGTGGGACAGAAAGCTCAGAATAACTATTTGCTCTAGGGACCTAAGCGATTCGGATTTTGTGTTAAAAGGTCAGCTTCACACTGTTGTCAATTCTGACCTCATCAACACGCTACAAACTCGGTTCACAGTGGTGACAGGAAGGTACCTCAGGGTTCTTTGGTTAGGTGCGTGGTGCTGGATAACAAATGACCACAGGTCCTAAAGCCTCAAGCAACACACATTTATTAGTTAACAGCTCTGTAGTTCTGATCCTAATGTGACCATGCCCTATGCTCAGTTCTGTGACTAAAATCGAGATATTGCCCACAGTATGTTTTCACTGGCATTTGTGATCCTGTCCTAAGCTTACATAATTGCTGCAGAAGTCAGCTCCTTGACATAGCAAGACTGAGGTCCTGACTCGGCTGGGTGTCTGCCCGGGGTGGGGGGGGGTCTTCCCTCCGTACGTGCAGGTCCACCTATTCTTTGCTGTGTGGCCTTGCTCATGTGCAGAGTCAGGGAAAGGGACTCTATCTCATTGAATCCCTCTTATATATAGAACTTACTTTTCCAGGAAGAGCCCAGGGCCCTTTAAGAATCTTCTGATTGGACCAGTTTCTGGCCTTCAAGGATAACCTCCCATCATTAATGTCAGCTGACTGGCATTCTAATTGTCTCAGCAAACTTCCTTTTCTAGTTGTCATTGTCCTAGGAAATCTAAGGTGTTCAGTCTTACATGCAGAAAGAGAGAATTGCATAGGCTAATGCTGTCAGGGCTTTGGGAGATCACCTTAGAATTTTGAGTTTGCTCAAATGACTGGTGAGTTGCAGACACACCAGAAAAGCCATTCTAAGCCTGAAGCGTCAAGTCAAGACTTAGCTTGAATCTTAATGTTATAAAGTTTCTTATGATCTTTTGCCAAAGCTCATTTTTCTATGTTTTGGAGGTTTGCATATGTATATTTTATTTATATAATAATATTAATATTAAGTACATTAATATAAATATTAAATAATTTATATTAAATATTGTAATATTTTTATTTCTTGAAATTATCTTATTTCCCCTTCCCTTTACTTCTTCCAGCTCCTACCATGTGTGCACCCCCTCCACTCTCTCAAATTCAAGGCCTCTTTTTATGTAATTATTATTGCACACAAACACACACACACACACACACACACACACACACACACACACACACCTAATACACAAACGCAAACTGCTCGATCCATATAATGTTACTTATATGTGTGAGATCTCAGGGTTGACCACTGGTGTTGGATAACCAGTTGAGGGACTCTCCCCTGGGGAAGACTGTTTCTCCCATTCTCAGCATTCTCCAGTTGCCAGTGGTTCTCTGTCTGCAGTTCAGGTTCCATGAGCTTTTCTATGAACTTTAACTTTGGGGTCAGCGTGTCCAGTGGTGGTGTCATTGTTGAGGCGGCCGTGTTGATGAGACTTCATGGGTGTAGTCTCTGTGACACAATCTCACAGAAAACTTCTTTTCTCTGGCTTTAAAAAAAAAAATCTTTCGACACCCCACTACAGCAATAATAATGAGGCTTGTGTTGGAATTGTGATGTATCTGTCGGGACTGGGCATCACAGGATCTCTTGTGTTCTGCATCTTGATCAGCTGTGATTTTCATAATGGTCTCTGTTGCAAAGAAAAGTTTCTTTAATGAGGGGTGAGGCCACTTATTTGTGTGCATAAGGATAAATATTTAGATAGTTTTCAGAGCTTGTACTGGTTTAGGAAAGTGGCTGCTGTAGATTCATTCCCAAGATCCATGGCTCTACTAACCCTGTGTAGTTGGCTAGGTTTATAGGACCAGGAAGTGTTCCCCTCTTGCTGAGCTGGCCTTAGATACAATTAAAGAGCTTTTGGTTACCACTGAGGTATACAGTTTTCTGTTGTACCCTGGGATTATTTGCCATACCGACTGTTGTAGTGCTTCATAGGTATCAAGGATTGGTTGCTTCCCTCCTTTGGAAGCTGGCATGACACCTTCTAGTACCATGATAGTTATCCTCAGGGAGGAGGCTTTCAGGCCAGATCCAGATCAGGTCCCCTAAGTCCTGTGTCCGAAGTTCATGATGTCTTCAGCAGTAGGGTCTTAACTTCCACCTCTGGGAGGTAACCACGTGCGACAGCAATGGTCCATAATGTTTTGGGAATCTCTTGGACAGCCTTTGCCAACAACACAAAGGGGGATTCTCAGGCTTGGTGTTGGTGTTTTTGATACACAGTCTGTGGCTTTTGTAGAGAGCATTGTCAGGCCAGAAGGGAAAATTTAATTTAAACTATATGTGTATGTATGTTGTATTTGATGTATTTGAAGTAGAGGAATGGTCCTTTCACCCTTTTAGCCAAGACCATTTTGCAGAAGTGGCCTCCTGGGTGTCACTAACAGTCAGATTGGAGGCAAGGGTTAAACCCTCACCCACAGACCACACCCTCCTTAGTATCATCTGTCTTTTTAGTAATCAGTTCCTTTTCCTGGGTGTCATCTTCCTGAGGAGGAAGGGGAGCTTGGGAGCATGAGGGAAGAGTTGTTGGCCATAGCTTGGGTGTAACCAAAGTGAATGTCCTTGGAGTATCTTTCCCAATACTGAGATACTCTTCTTAGATCGTTTTATGCTTAATTAATTTCCTTAATGCCATAGAAAGTCAGAGCTGAAATGGATCTTAGAGAAGTGCCTAGTCTTTTAGTCCCCTTGGGGAAGAGGAGTTAATGGCACCTGACACTTCTGTAAATCAGCAGCTTAATGGACATCTAAATGGGTTTATATAAAACACTGGAGTTTCCCCCCCAGCCTTTCCCCCCATCTCCCCTTTGGATAGGGTCTAGCTAAATAGTTCAGGCTGGCCTGGAACTCATGATCCTCCTGCCTCAGCCTCTTGAGTGTTGAGATTATAGAAGTGTACCTCCACGCCTAGCTCACTTGATCCCAGTCAGCTCAGTTGAGTTTTTTTTTTAAATGTCCAGTTCAGTGACTCAGCATTTCTCCAACAATAATAGACTGGAGAAAGACAACACGTTCGTGTCAGTGACTGGAGCTAGACTCCAGCAGAAATCCACAGCAGTCATTTTAAACAGAGAGTGGCAGACATCCCCCCGCCACACACACAAACACACGCACACGTACGCACACTTAGCACCAGGAACATGCTAACATCCTGGTGTAGTAATGAGAGCAAAGTGTATGAAGTTTTCATCAACCCCTGGGAGATCCTTATGTGTTCCGACTGAGAACCTCGGACCGTAATATTTTTGGCTCTGTCTTGCTTTCTGTCATTGAGCTGTCCTCTTCCATTTCTCACTATCCCTTCATAGAATCTTCTAGGCCTTGAGTAGTCATCAACTGTTGTGACAACTCCTTCCCGATTTCTCTCACGCCAGGCAGCTTGCTAGTGACCATTCCAGCTTGCTACCTAACTGTGCGCAGAGACCCCTGCCTCCCCGCCCCCCATCTGCCCGAGGTCACAGTTCAGCTGGGACCTGCTGTGCTGTGGTTTCCTCCTTGCTGGGAGGGCTTCAGCTGTTCTCCGGACCAAGTAAAACTGAACCCAGGGTGGTGTTTGTCGGTCCCATGGTTCTCTCTCGTGCATCACTGAGGCCGTGACATTCTGATCACAGCTTCACTGTGGTCCTCTACTCCATCCTGCAGGACTGACGGGTATTTTAATTTAGTGTGGGGAATCGAGATGGCTCAGCAGGTAAAGACACTCAGTGTCACATCTAACTCAATCCCCAGGACACATGTGGTAGAAGGAGAGAACCAACTTCTGTAAGATGTTATTTGACCTATACTCACTCACACGCATGCAGGTGCGTGTGTACACACACACACACACACACACACACACACACTCACACATGGAATTAATTCATTACATTTTTAAGAAAATAGGGTTATTTTCATTCACTAATTTGGAGTACTTGTTATCTTCGACAGCAGATATGTTGACTCTACTGTGGATAGGGCAGAACATTAGATTCTAAAGTACTGATATTTCAAGATAGAATTTACAATTTTCTTATGTTATAGGGATTAATGTAAGCATTTTGCCAGTAATTTGTTTGTAAGCGTAATATAAGAAACACATGGTCGTCATTTTGAATGAAAGCCCATGAACCTCCACACTGACACCAAGGGCAGAAGGGCTACATGGGGTTGATCTCAAAGGAGTGCCGGCGCTTGCTTGGGACAGCAGCCAGGAACAAAGGGGTCCTTTAGCTAGCATACATCCCGGTACAGGCAAACTTTGAAATTCTTGCAATGCATGTACTCAGCTTTGCTGTTAGAGAAAAACAAATGTCATACATAAAATTTCAGTCTATAGGATTATCAATTGCAGTCAAACGTAACATCTTAAAAGTTCTGAACAGACTTGGAGTCTTAGTATGCACCTAAACATCTTCCTTAATAACCTCAAGTCCCTCATGTTTACATAAAACTATCCTTTTGAAGTCTATGGCTTACGAGTTAAGTCTTTTTTTGGAGAGTCGGTTTGAGAAAAGGCCAGGGACACCTGTGTTCTTCTTAGTCACAGTCGGCAGAAGGACCTAGTTACTGGTCCCGAGAGCTCCTTCATGTGATTCACCGAGTCAGGCTTTAAAGGAACCTTTACTGTTCCTTGATGATGATTTTGGCATTATGCACACACAGGTACTCAGCAAACAAACACATGATAACTGCACTTCACAGTTACCGAGGACATGCCTTAAGCCCTTTACATATATAACTTTTGTTAGTAGAAATCCTCCAACAAATAGAGTGTGTATCATTCAAGGGTGCTGACAAACTGAGGTGTTCAGACGTTGTCTGCAGTCACACAGATTTTGAGTCTGAGTTGACTTTCACACCCAGCAGTGTGGCCAGAGCCTGTTATCCACTACCACCCGCCCTTCTGCAGAACACAGGACAGGAGAGTGTGCTGAGCCTCATCCAGATCCAGAGCTGCGGACTTCCTACTGCTTCCTGCTTTGTTCTGTGGGAGTGGGGGACTAGATCAGTGAGTTAGATGATTGCCCTACAAGTTTGAGGGTCTGAGTTTAGATCCCCAGCATCCACACAAAAGACCAGGCCATAGCACTGAAGAGACAGAGACAGCTAACCCCTGGAGCTCAATGGCCTCAGCCTGGTCTGGTCAGTGCCCTCCAGGTTTGGGAGAGACACTGATTCAAAGAACAAGGTGGAAGGCTATCGAGGAAGACACCAGATCAACATCATACAACCTCAACTCCATACAGCTGCACACATTTTACATATAGTCAAGAAAATTGTTGCTAAGGAAGTTAGACATGAAATGTATTTTTTGCTTCTCTCTCTCTCTCTCTCTCTCTCTCTCTCTCTCTCTCTCTCTCTGTCTGTGTGTGTGTGTGTGTGTGTGTGTGTGTGTGTGTGTGTGTGTGTATCTAAACCATGGCCCACAGTTTGAATTGTTTCTGTCTTCTACTAGAATAATAAGGATATATTTGAGACCATTAGCAGTGAGTATGATAAACACTAATTATGATTTTTGTTTTTCTTTCTCCACAGCATCATGGTTTTCTCCAAATGAAAAGATCCTCATCGTTATTTTCCCAATTTTGGCTATACTCCTGTTCTGGGGAAAGTTTGGTATTTTAAGTAAGTATTCAAATGCCTTTTTTTTTCATTTATGCTTTTGTGACACGATGGTTATTTCTAGGGCATCACTAGAGGAATAGTCCATCTAACTAGCCTGTATTGGGAAAAGTACGGTTTCTTTAAAGCACATACTGTTTCCCATATTTTGCTGCAGCTCGCTATGTAAGTTTAAGATGTTTGGTTTTGAGTGGTGTTTTGAGATCTCTGTGGGAGAGATGAGCAGAAATGTTAGGAACAACACCTTAAATCCTGTGACATGGTTCCTTACAAATGTTGTTTTATGTGGTAAACAGATGGCCATGGGCTACTTAGGTGTGAAGACAGAACCCTATGCTTGGGGGCCCTGGGATGCTCTGCCTCATTTCCCCCAGTTTAAGTTTGTCTGTAGACAAAGGTCTGTTTGTACCTGTTGAACAGCTCTGTGACCCCTGATGGAAAGGAGCTGTTGTGCTCTGTGACCTTGCTTCGACAGCCACGTAACCAAATCTCTGAAGGCCAAACCTGATGCTGTGTCTGATGTGCCTCAGTCGTATAAATTTGGTCTTCACAGGGTAATCTGTTATGTGCGTCCTAGTTCAGGCTTACACTCAATAGCATCCACATACCAGCCCGTACCCGTTCCACCAGGAACTTGCCGGTCTCTCCTTGGTATTTCCATACCAGCGTAGTAAGAGAAATTGACTACATTTGTGAAGCTCTGAGTTGACAGACTAAACTTTCAAACTTGTAAAATGTGAGATCTGATCACCCTCTGAGCCCCCTTGACACAGCCACTGAAGGCCAGGAAACACCTCTACAGGTAACGAGGAAACCGCGCTCATTAAATTTGCTCCCTGGCCTTTAGAGAGGTGAGCGCTGGTGAATCACGGCCGAGGAGGCCTGCTCGCTAGTGGGTGAAGTTCTTTCCTAGGAAGGGTGGGGCTGTGTGTGTGACACAAAAACAGTGAGACATAAAAACAGACAGGACGTGACTGGCGGTTTGTTTGAAGAGCTTTGCCCAGTGCACGGGGATCTGGAAATGCTTAGTGACCTCAGAAACGTTCCCAGGTTGTATCTGAATGGGAAAAGACAGCAATAAGGGCCTGACAGTGGCAACTGCTGAGACACCATAGCCCTCACCCCCCAGATGGTGAGAGCTGTTAGAAGTTACCTTAGAATTCCAGAAAGCCTCTAATTTTAAGGAAAGAGCTAATAATGCCTCAGGCCCTGCCCCATGATCACTGGTGTTAGGGAAAGCTTTCAGCCACTTTGGCAGACCCAGGATTTTTCAGGACAGTCATGTGACTCGGGCAGGAAACAGCCTTTTGAGGATCTCAGACAGTGATTTCTCAGCAGTGCTGTTGAATGTGAGTTGACAGAAGTTTCCTGGTTATGACATGATCATTAGCAACACCATCTTCCATGGAATGTATCAGAAATGAATCTGTTTCTGATCAGCCATATTTATACCGAATAGGACTAAGGATGTTTTTTCCGACTGTGGACTACATTGTGTCAGAAGCTGTCAAGAAAATAAGTCACCTTGTTGGCCCTATATCTAGAAATCATGGTTGTTGGGGTTTTTATTTGTTTGTTTGTTTTTTGATTCTGGTAACCTCTGGCTTCCCTTCCTGTCCTTGTCTGTTTGGGGCTGGTTCTCTTCTATACAAGGAGACTGTACATGTGATCACACAGCTCCTGTACTTGTACATCCCTGGGTCCCAGCGTCTTGAGAGTGCTGCCCAGCTGCGTGTGCTCTCCTGTTAGGGCTGCGTCCTGTATCATTGTACCTTCATTTTAATGGGTATTAAGAGAGACCGTGAAACTCTGATCAAAGTGTGTACGCTTCTGGCCGTCAGTGGCATTTTAAGCCTACAGATAAACCGAACCAACCTGTGCTCCAGAGCCACCCTCTCAATTACTGCTCCTGCTTCGTCTCAGGGTCCTGACACTGTTAGAGTTCCAAGATCCTTCGCTAAGTCGATGTGTGGAAGAAACGAGGTATTGTCAGTGTTGTGTTAGTGAGTTTAGACATTCCTTTTAGTGCTCTTATTATACCAGTTGCATTTTAAAGAGTCTGTGTATGAACCTAAAGAAATATTTAAGGGGAATGTTTGGATTTGGGCCATCTTAAACAAGGGGGGAACCTGAAGGAGAGTAAAAGTAAGCGTGTGGAAGAGAACCTCTGTGTTTGCCTCACCCTGACAAGTCCTCACACTTGAGTTGGGATATTTGCGGAGCTCTGGCTCTGAGGAGCAACCACTCGCTGGGCCAGTGCTCTCGCCCGTGTATTTCCCTCAGGGACTCTGCCAGTGCCCTGACCATTGTTGTTCCTGTTTTGAAGACAGATGGGCAGTTTGTCCACAGTCAGCCAGCGGTTGGTTTCCTGGTAATCCCGGATTTGGACAGTGCCGTTAACCACTACATTGCCCGCCTTCCTTGAATTTATCTGCAGGAAGGATGGGTGTGTGTCTAGTGTACCACTCTGAGCCCATGAAACTGTTCGTAGTAGAGCAGATGTTGGTCTCACGTGTTGATTTTTTTTTTTTTCCCACTAGTACCCACTGCAGGATGTCTGGTTGACCTCTGTGTACTGAGCTAACGGTTTGAGGAGTGGAAGCGAGTATCCAAGCCTGTTGGCTTTGAGGCCACCACATGTCAGTCTGTGCAGTCAGCTGCCTCACTTGTACTTGGCCTGAATCAATCAATCAGTCAATCAGTCAGTCAATCAACCAACTAGTCAATCAGTTCCACCCTGTGAAAGGGTCCTTGGTTCTGACCCACTGTCCCACCTGTGAGGTCATGCATTAATGGTAACACAGACCCAAGACTTTTCTTTTCTGGCTATCTAGTTCTTTTTAACTTTCTATCTTGTTCTGTACTTGACCACAGGCTGCTTCTCTCAGTGGTCTCTCTGGCTCTGCATGTGGAGGATCTATTAAGCTGCAAGAAGAAACCCAAACTTTTGCAGACAGTTTGTTTACAGAAAGCGGTGTCTTGAATCACAGCTCAGGACAATATAGCCCTTCCTCGGTGATGGAGTGTGGCCCTAGAGTTCTAAGCTGAAATAAACCCTTTCCTTCTCTGGTTGCTTTTGGTCACAGCAGTAGAAACCTTAACACAGATCCCTTATCTTGCATCAGCTCAGTCAGTCATGTCGTTGACAGGCTCCTGGATGATTTTCAGGGTTCTTCATCTGCACGGAGGTAACGTAAGTTCTTTCCTACATTTAGATGGATGTTAGGTGCTTTCAAGTGCTGTGTGTGGTCATGTAGTTCTTTGAGGCTGAAGGCCCTGCTAGATATAAAGAGCTGGCTATTGTCCAAGGCTCTTTGTCACAGGCATATCTGTTCTTTGTCTTCCTTTCCTTTAACCCTTGTCCTAGACAGGTGATCCTTTGCTTTGTACTCCGCTGTATGGCCATGAACCTGACTGTGGAAGCTGAGCTCTACAAAACCGTCTTGATAATAGACAGGGAAATTACTATCATACAGTGGCCTTCAAAATACGTTGGGAAAACAAGCTGGGTTGGTGGAGCAGTCCTGTGATCCTGGTAGGGCAGAGCAAGTACCAGGCAAAACAGAGCTACACAGCAAGAACCTTTCTCATGCAAAAATCTTTGAAAATATAAAAACTTTCCTAGTCTAACTGCATTGGAAGGTGAAAATAATAGTCAAGTTAGTAGTTACTGCACAGCGAGTCAGACTGTTAAAAAGTCGGTATTTAAAGCATTATATTCAGGTTTGAATGACCCTTTTGTTTTTGCTCTGTAACTTTGGAAATGTAGTAAACATCCTCTGGTAAATGGTCAGGCTCCCTTCTTAGTTCATATCAGCCTGCAACATTTCACCTTCGTACTTGCGGTGAAACCTCTCAGAGTTCTGTGGTATTTTGTTTGTTTGTTTGTTTTGTTTTTGTTTTGTTTTGTTTTATTGGCTGTTTCTGTTGTCATTTGCTTGCTTCTTGGTTTCTTTACCAGAGTCACATCCTCAGGGACATTCTCATTGTCGCATGGTCCTTACTTTTTCACTCATGTCCATGAGTTCACCTTCCTTCAGCTGCTGGGCTGTCTCTTGAGCTGCCTCCATGGGGGTGGGGTCACCATCCCCACAGTGGCTTTTCTGGAACCCTGCTATGGTCTGTTTGAATTTCACGGCTGGCTTTCACACTTATCACTTCCTGCTTTTGTACCTCTCCTGCCCACTTTCCTGTTTTGATAATGCATCCTAGAGTGTCCTGTGCGTTTATCACTGGGAGATGAGGAGATAGAACTACTCACTTGGTTGTCAGCGCATGAACTGAAGAATAAGCATGCAGTGGCTGTCACCAACAGTCCTTCAATAGTTGTGACATGATAACCCTTCTGTTATTTATACTATATTGCGGTTTTTGGATTAAAGATGGAGCGTGAAGCATCCTTCATGTACTACTCACTTGTTGCATTTTGGTAATGAAACTCCCAAATGTATTTGGAGGACCTGAGTTATACAACTAAGCCATGGAATGCATGCATGTCAGGACTGTGAAAGTGAGAGCTTCTGGAATTTATTTCTGGATATTCTAGACATTCTTCATTTCCTCTTCTGTCTTATCCCACCTTAAGACTGCCCCATGGATATTTTGTTTATCACTTGGTGGTATTTGGGCAAATGTTGCTGTGAAGATCATTGTTGGGAAATTCAAAGAAAACAGTTGTCCATCACAAGAGCCTTGAGGTCTCACTAAGCCCTCGGAGCCTAGCTTAATGAAAGTGGCAAGACCTTGGGAGCACATGTTAAAGAAGTGATGGTACAGGGATTTTTCTCAGTGAATATGAAAAATAATTCTCAAGAAATGAGAAGAAACACTAAATTGAAGTGGAGAGTTCTAGTCAAGCAAGAAAATAAAAATATCATTCTGGTAAATATTACTACCAAAAGTCAGCCTGTGGCCTGGTTGGTGGGCCCTGATTGTAAATGATGCTTAATTTTATTCAAGTGTTATACTTGATCCTGTCCCTACCTCATCTGATCCCTAACCTGTGTAGTTACTCACTGACTTTACTGTAAGAAGAACTGGCCCAAGCTGTATGTAGCATAGCATTTTACTCTTATTGAAATGTAGTCACCAGTTGCTTTATGCTTCCAAAATCCAGACGCCACTGCTCATGAATATACTCTGAAATTCTGGAACCTTCCATCGAAACAGGGTCATCTGTCATCAGTAGATGTCTGCTGGACATTCTCCCCTGTTGTGTTCAAATATTTGCCATTTAAAAAAAAAAAAAAAAAAAAAAAAAAAGCTTTTTCCCTAGGTCCTGTGGACAGGGAGTGTGATCTTCAGTAGTATTCATCTTGATAAACTTATTTCATCAGAGAAGTTGGCTAGGATGTGGAATCTGTTACAGTTATCTTATGCACTTACAGCAAGTAAACATTTTATACATGGCAGTTCATTTTTCTCCAGCACCATTTCCACAAGGCCTTCATCTATGTGTGTGTTTAAAAAATGAAATTTGACTTTGATTTTTTAAAGTACTCCTATGTACTTTATCAAATTATATTGGAAATAATATTAGTTTACAGCCCAACAGACACCAAAGGATTCTAAATTACTTTGTCAGAGTTATCAGGAAAAAAAAACAACAACAACCCACTATGATAATTAAATCGATGGCTTCGACTCCCTTTATCATTTACTCTTAATTCAATCTCCATAGCCTACCTCCTGTCTCTTCACCTTAGCCATGCGGCTAGGGACTGTGTGAATGTCATATCTTTTGAGTAAGCGTTGGGTTTTTCTAGGTAGCGTACAGTCTGAGTGGGCCTTTGTGGGTGTTCTGTATCTCATTTTTAGAGGATCATAAAAGTTTAACATGATAGATTTTATTTTGAAGCCCAAATTGGCTTGGTTATTTTGCTAGGTTTCATCAGCCACAACTCAGGTACCATCTTAATATGTGCTCTGTGTCAGTGGCAGAGACCAGAAAAATTGTGTCTGTTCATAACATTAGCCCCTCATTCGGGGGCTGGCAGAGCATGTAGGTTCTTCTTTCACTGGAAGATTTAGTACACAAGATTAGACTAGACCTCTGCCTTCCATGGGTTGGTTGGGTCAGAATCACTCAGTCCTTGTTGAGTAAAACAACCCACTATTTGTTCCTTGATATGAATTAATAAAAGGGCAGGAGGGATGTTGATTCAAGGTCTTCATGGGCTGCATAGTGAGACTGTATCACAAAACAAATGAAGTCACCTCATATGGTTTCCCCTGATACTTGGTTTTCCTATATCTGGTAACAGTAAAGCTAGAAACTCTTTGTTAAAACTTTAAATTCTGGCCAGGGCATTGTGGCACATTCTAATCCCAGCCTGATCTGCAGAGTGAATTCCAGGCCATCCAGGGCTATATGATGAGACTCTGTCTCCACAAACAAAACAAAACAAAATGTAAGTGCTATTATACCTTAAGTACGTGAAATATTGGTTTCAGTAGTTTCAGCTGAGGGGAACATTTAAGAGCATACACATTATTAAAAATGCATGGATTATTTCGTGAAGTTACAGAATTATGCTAGGAAGTTTGATAAAATCCTGCTGTGAAGAATATATTAAATTAACCCAGGTGTAGGGGTGCATGCCTTTAATCTTAGCACTCGGGAGGCAGAGACAGGTGATCCTAGTGAATGTGAGGCCAACTTGGTCTACATAGAGAGTTTCATCCAGGACGGCCAGGGCTACATAGAGAGACCTTGTCTTTAAAAAAAAATACCCTAAAATAATTTTTAGCCCATGTGTTTTGGAATTACTTGCATCCATGTTGTCTTCTTGTGTTTAATGGCTTGATAAATTGGGTAAATAAGGATAAATCCACTTGTTAAAGAACAAGAAGAAATCACCAGCAAAAACCCTTGATATTGTTGAGTTCTATGGACTCTCATTGTCACTGAGAACACTGATAACTGGGCTAACCAGATACCTTCTTTGCCTGCTGTGAGGCCTGGCTGAATGCAGCCATTGTGAGCAAGGAATATGACTCCAGAAGAGATGCCCTCTGAATGTTTGCTCAAGAAAACACAGATGTTCTTCCACTGCTTGGGATTACTTAAGACCCAGTAATATATTTGCTACAATAGCTGTTTAAGAAAAAATAAGTAGCCTGGAAAATAGTAGTTGAACCAATCACCAAGAACTAAGGCTAACTCCAACACATAGATTCCTTGAAAGACCTATTGATGTAGTATTTTTTTGGTGTTTTCTTTTTGTTGCTATTGTTGGTGATATATCCTTTTCGGCAGCTCTGCCTGCTCAGCCTGAAAGGGATGGAGTTTATGTGTTGTTCAAACTCTTATTTTCACTTTTAATGGTTCTTTTTTTTTTTTTTTATTAAACCTGGATTGATTGTGTGATACATTTGAAGCAGCTTTTATGTCGCATCTTTTGCTGAGTTTTCATGCTCTATGTAGCTAGCAGTATATATGGGATTAAGGAAAATGAACCATGTGCCTAGAGAAACATTGTGTTTCTGCTTTTCTGAAATAGGTCTTTGTCTTTTGTGACCCAAACACTCAGTTTCTTTCTAGCTGGTATCTGAGATTTGAAAGTTGGGAAGCTGTGAAAATTCCTCCTCCTGAGGAGGCAGAGGTGAGACCGAACAGATGTCATGTGATCTCCAAGACTGGAGAGAAGTGACCAACCAAACTAAAGCCCAGGGATCTTGCCACACGATGCACTCTGGTTTGGTTCCTGAGAGTGTCAGTTACTCAGCTTTGTGGACTCTCATTGCTTAGACCACTGGCTCCTCCTGAAGTGACTAGAACTGAGATTATAATCAAAATAATGGGTAGGAGGCTGTCCTAGTTAGCTTTCACTGTCAGCTTGACACACAATCTAGCGCGTCATCTGAGAAGGGACAATTGAAGGATTGCTCAGATCAGATTGGCTTGTGGTGAATTGTCTTGATTGACAGTCCATGTTGGAGGGCCCGGCCCACTGTGGGCAGCACTATTCCCTGTACAGATAGGTGCTCCTGGGCTGTATAAGAACTCTAGCTAAGCATGAGCCAGCAAGCAGTGTTCCTCCATGGTTTCTGCTTCAAGTTCCTGCTTGAGTTCCTGCCCTGATATCCCTCAATGATAGACTGTAACTAGTAGGCTGAAATAAGCCCTTCCCTCTCCCAAGTCCTTTGCTGAAAGAGTGTTTTTCACAACAGGAAAGAGGCTAGAACCTTAGAGCAATAAAAGTCTTCAGGTGTCTTCATGATAGATTTTTATTATGGTCATTAAGTACTTTCCCAATTTTGTTATGTTTAATCTGTTCATCATTTCAGTAGAAGAAAATTAAAAGCAAATACAACATTTAAAATAATTCCCCACTGTATTAGTTACTTTTTCGTTCCTGGGATAAAATATCATGACCAAAAGCAATTTAAAGAAGAGATATTTATCTTGGCTTATGGTTCTAAAGGGAAAGTCCATAATGGCAGAAATACATGGCAGCGTGGAGCAGAGAGATTATATCTTCAGCTTTAAACACAAAGCAGAGAGAGAGAGAGAAAACTGGAAATAGGGAGAGTCTATAAACTCCTAAAGCCTGCTTTTAATGACCTATTTCCTCCAACAAGACTGAAAAGGTCCATTACTGACCCCCACCCACCAAACATCACCACCAAGTATCCAAATGTATGAGCCTAGGGGGCATTTCTCATTCAAACCAGCAAGCAGGACGTCAGTGCGTAGGTGGAACCAGCAGCACGCCAGTCTCACATCTTGCAGCTCTCTTCTCTTCAGTCTGATCTCGGGTGGCCTTTAATGGTTCTCTCTTTCTCTCTCTCTCTCTCTCTCTCTCTCTCTCTCTCTCTCTCTCTTTCTCTCTCTCTCTCTCTTGGTGAAATAAAATAATTTCAGCATTAACCAAACAAAAAAGCCAAAAGAGATAAAAAGAAAATGTTGTGATGCTTATCACTCACTACCTGTGGACTCAGGGAGGGTAGCAGTACCTGAGGGTCGACCTGCATCAGGACCAGTGATGTCTGCCAGGAAGCCTCTTGAATGCTGGCAGTGCTTTTATTTCAATGTCTTAGTTGAAAATTCTAGGCATTTTTTTTCCATAGAGATTTTACAAGGATGTGATTTGTTTAATGTTTATTCTGTCTCCATTTTCAAATTAAATTGCCCCGACATCTAGATGTCCTACTAAGTTTTAAAAATGGATATTTGTTTTCTCAGTGTTGTTCTTTAAGTAGTTATGTCTTATCAGTATTGTGTGGCCTCTGATGTGTTATTTGGGTGATTTTGCTCCCTTGGGGACATTGACAATGTCTGAAAACACGTTGATTGATAAGTATGGAAGTGGGGGAACTCTTAATGGCATCTAGTATGTGGGGTTCAGGAATTCTGCCATATTGTATGCACAGACCCACTGCTGGGAGAAAAATGTGAAAAGGGCTTAATGATGCTTCAATTTAGGAAGCCTATTATATGTAGTTTTATTGTATCAGGGACTAAAATGTCATCTACACCTTCAACGTCCACATTTACATGGCCATGCCTTATAAAAAGGCAGGGGGTAGGAGGAGACTTGATGGTGAGGAATTATGCTTCTGAGGTTAGTCACATATGGGGAGTTGTCACTTTCTCTTGCAGTATGTGTTATAAAAATGGCATCACTTGTGACTGAGTTATGTAATTCTTTGTTTTCTTTTTAAGCACTGAAATATAAATCCACTCACACGAGTAAGAGAATCATTCTGCTGCTCATCACCGGGACTGTGCTCACCATCATCGTCATCGTCGGAGCCATTCTTCTCATCCCGGGTAAGATGCACGGGGTCCTGGGATCGGGGCTGCTGCGGGGCTGATGGGAGAGGCACCCCAAGGGGCCGGGTATTGGTTTATAGGGCTGTTGTGGCAGCTTGTGGCGAATGATGTGGTCTCAAGCAATAGAAATTCTCTGGAGGACCTGGAGTCTCTCTCAAGGGCTGTAGACCCTTCTGGGGAAAAACCCTTGCCATGCCTCTTCTAGCGTCTGCTGTTTGCAGGCAGTGCTTAGAATCCCTCAGCTGGGAGAGCAGCTCCATCACTGCCTCTTCCTGCCCTGTGTCTGCCGAGTCTGTGTGAGGTCTCTGTCTCCCTTCTCCGGTCTCCACTGACACTCAGGAAGTAGGTATTCAGGCGCTCACACAATTTACATCCTCGATTGAGTAGCATATCTTTTCCTATTCAGTATTTTCTCTGCCACATGAGGTGGTACTCATAGTTTCTAGGAATAGGAAGGTGGGAATATAGCTAGGGCCCCCATTAAATCCACTATGGAGGCAGGCTTCACTAAGATGTGGCTAAGATGTGGAAGTGAGCATGCACATGGGAGCCATGTCTTTCTGAAGTGGTCATTGTAGCTGAGAGAATATGAACAGAAAATAGTGACAGGGGGCAGATGGGAAGAAAAGCAAAGGCCTGAACTCACCATGGTAGAGCACAGAACCCCACTGCCATCCCACACAGGCGGAGCTTTAGAACACAGAATTGATCGTTCTGTTTGTATCCCGGGCTGGTGAGGGCCTGGGAAGGTGATGAAGTCAGGAGGCAATATGAAAGAGCACTTGATTTGGCCTGCGGACAGGCTGAATACTGAATGAATGGATGGTGGACAGTGAGGGCAAGTTTATCATCTGGAACTATGTAAAGCAGTGAAAGATTTAAAACCAAAAAACGGATTCAATATGTTGAGGTACAAATCCTTTAGCTTGGCCTTAAATTTTAAAATAAGAATTACTTATTTTGTGTGAACTCAGGGAGAACATTTTAAGCCTTTTACAGTGTATAAGATAGCATTTAGATCAAAACATTTAATAAACTAAGTATGTAACTTCATAAAGAAGTATATAAGAAAATATTTTAAATATATTTATTTATAACAGGAGAAAACCCTGTAAAGAGTGCTTCTGGACTTGGCCTCATTGTCATCTCTATAGGAATATTAATTCCACTTCAGTACAATGTGTTTATGACGGGTGAGTACTTATTCTTACAGCCTGATGTAGCAGGAATCTTAAAGGTTCTTATTAATAAAATCAAACCCGAGGCCAAATCATATCCAATGAGTACAATATACACAGTTAAGATTACATTTTGACTTTTTCCCTTAAAAAAAATTGTACTTTGGTGAAAACATTCTTGTATGGTTTTAACAGTTCAGTACAAGTTGGTTTCTTAGATTATCCATTGTATTCTTAGTGACACTTCCCGTACAGATTGATTTTCAGGTTGCTAGGTCTTCTCAACAATTATTTTATGAAAAGCCATTTTCTTGCATATTTGATGAAATTGGTGTAATTTTAAAGTGTGCTGTATAATTTTTAATGGCTATTTGCATATTCTAATTTTAGTTTTTTGTAGCTATAAGTCAGTATTCGAAGCATTCTTTTTACTAACCCTTTGCAGTAAAAAGACTAGTCCTATAAGATGGGGCTATAACTCACAAATTTTAGAAACCCACTTCCTTATTATTGGCGACACTGAAAAAAGAGTCCAGCTAGTCCAGCTATAATCAATATCATTTCTGCGATTTAGGTCTTATTTTGTTATTGTTAAAGAGTCTTTTATGGCACTGAGTCTTCGGTCCTCTAGATGTGTCCTCTAGATCTTGTCCACACACACAGCACAGAGGTTGTATTTGTGTGGTAGTATGTTCCCCCCCCCCCCAGAACAGTGGTATGCATGTGGATAAGCCACGCATAACAAGCCATCCATACATACCATACAGTTTAAAACTGTAACAACGACATTGCTTTTGAGAATTCGGTAAAAGCTGCCCGTCCCCCTCAGACGGCCGACAATCGAAGCTTGCAGAATGTGTGAGTCTGGAACCGACTGGAGGAAAGGTTAGCTGGAGAACATGTCATCGATGAGGAACTGCAGACCCATCTTAGAGCGTGTCAAATGCCAGGCAGTGTCATTGCTTCCTCGGTGTTCTCGGCACGTCCTTACTGTGTCCTCTTCCCCCCTCAGCTTTTGGAATGACCTCCTTCACCATCCCCATACTGATCACTCAAGTGCTGGGCTATGTCCTTGCTTTGGTTGGACTGTGTCTCTGCATCATGGGTGAGTCACACTCTTTTTCTGTTTCTGGTTTTCATCGCAGTTACGTTAGAGCTCTTATTTCTTCCCTTTTGTCATCTTCTTTTTGGTTTTAAACTGTATGGCCTTTTCTTTTAGAACAGTTGTGGATTCATAGAAAAACCTAGTGGAAAGTACAGAGACGTACCATGTACCCCACCCATTTTCTAGTCCCCATCCACCCACAGCTTCCCACAGTGTTCCACAACATGGAGGCATCCTTACCAACCCGAATTAGTAGCCTACATCATGCTTGGTTGCTGGTGTTGTATAGTACATTCTGGGGGCTGTGACGGATGTGCAGTGGCATGTATGCCCATTATGGTATCACGTGGAATAACCCCCCATGTTCTGCTTGTTCATCTGTCCCTCTCCCTAACCCCTGACATCACTGACCTTTTAACTTTCCACGTAGTTTTGCGTTTTCAAAAAGGCTATAGAGCTAGATCTATACTGAGAAAAGCACAGATCTTGTCTATACATAGTACAGAGGTTATGACTGTGCCTTTTCCTGACGGCTTCCTTCTTTTTTAAGTTTCATCTATGTCTTTTTTTTTTTTTTTTTTTTTGTAGCTTGATAGCTCATTAGTGCTGAAAAAAATATTGTTGCCATAATGTGTTTAGTATTTTGCGTGCACCTACTGAGGGGCCATCCTGGTTGCTTCTCTCTTTTTGTGACAGATGAATAAAGCTACTGTAAACATCACTGAGCATGTGTTTGTGTGGATATAAATTTTCAGCTCTAGTTGGCTTAATACCAAGGGCTGTAATTTTTGCATTGTGTGGTAAGGTACAGCTAATTTTTGTAGCAAACTGGCAAACTCTGTTTGGTAACACCATCAGGGAGTGATGATTTTGCTTCTCCGTGTATTTTTCAGCATTTGGAATTGTGAGCCTTTCTTTTTCAACACCACACACACACACACACACACACACACACACACACACACACACACAAATACACTCACACATGCACCAGTGCAAATAGTATTTTTCCCTTTGCTACAGAAATGTTGCCTATATATGGTTTGTGGGATGACTGTTTAATAGCCCAACAAGGTGCCCATATTTGTGGGAGAACTTGTCAAATAACCAGACTGTCCTTGATGGACACCTTGGACTTTACACACTATTTTTCACTAATCTTGATATGATAACAGTACACTATGTTTAATTTTTTTTTAGTAATTAGGCTATTTTACTGAGTTGGTAATAAAGATATTCTTATACTGCATACATGCAGGTAATGCTTTTGCTGATCATTAGAATAAGAAGTATTATCTTTAAAGATGGCAGGTGCTGAGGTGTACTTGGTGTTAGCATGATTTGCCTAGTATATAAATCTACAAAGGTGGGAATCTGGCACCACCAAACACACCAAAAGGAAAAAAAAAACCTTTATATTATTAGTTATGGATGATCTCTTTAAATTAAAGTTTGTTTACTTTATCTGCATTTCTAACAAAATTCCATTTGTTCTACAGCTTGTGAACCAGTGCACGCCCCCCTTTTGATTTCAGGTTTGGGTATCATAGCTCTACCAGAATTACTTGGACTAATTTATATGAAATTTATTGGTAAGTTAATCTCACTTTTTAAGCCTCTGTGATGAATATCAGATCTGTAACTTAGAAAATGAGTTTAGTCAGTTTCTCCAGCTGAGGATAGAAATATACTGACGTCTCCAAAAATGAGGAAATGTAATTGGAGAGATAGCAGTTGAAGAGGGGGAGGCGTGTGAATTCACACAGTTCAAGTTACCAATGAAGAGAGGAGGTGGCTGTGTGTACTAGAAAGTTTGGAATTTATTTTGATAAGCCAGAGAAGACACCTTTGAAGGCTCCAGTTTAAATTCATATGAAAGGTTCATATTCCTTGAGCCAGGGTCCTCTTGTGGAGCTCTTTGTGTACACTGCTTACACACCCAGACACCCCTGCAGAGACAGGAACTGAAAATTAAAACCTGTCACGTCTGTAATTTAGTGTGCCATGGATTCCAGTGCACTACTTTAAAACGCGTCTAGTCACAACCCAGTATATTAAAAGAGATATTTAAATTCAAGATTTGACTGTCTCTCCTATCAGCTCCTGGTCAGTTTTTGGTACTTGCCCTCACCGTTTGGTGTTTATTAGCCTGCCAGTCTCAGCTGGCATTTCTGCAGATGGAGACATGGACCTGTAAACACAGAGGCAGGTGCTTTCTGCGGTGCCTGAGCGAGAGTGTGCCTTGCCTAAGCCACACCTGCCCCCAGCCACCCACTTTATGACAGTCCCCCTTAAAAGAGGTCCTTTGTCATCTGTATGAAATACAGTGGACTCATCATTGTGTAACAAGAAAATCAAACCTTAAAAGTCAATGAAATGGCTGGTCGGTGGTGGCACACTCCTGTAATCCCAGCACTCGGGAGGCAGAGCCAGGCAGATCTCTGTGAGTTCGAGGCCAGCCTGGGCTACCAAGTGAGTTCCAGGAAAGGTGCAAAGCTACACAGAGAAACCCTGTCTCAAAAAACCAAAAAAAAAAAAAAAAAAAAAAAGTCCATGAAACGAGTTGGGGATTTAGCTCAGTGGTAGAGCGCTTGCCTAGCAAGCGCAAGGCCCTGGGTTCGATCCTCAGCTCAAAAAAAAAAAAAAAAGTCAATGAAACAAATCAGCATTTCCAGTGTGTTCTCAGATGAACGTTTTCTAAAAATGAATATGAAAAGTTGAATTATTACGGTCAGTAAAATTTTCATGTTATTTACATAAGACTTTGCAAGAAATTTTGCCTTTATTTCTGAACTTCGTTTCTTAATCTCTGATCACGAAGTCTGGTCTATTACATAGATATAATATATATTCTTTTCTCTTAGTTAATGCTTTCACATAAACAGTTAAAAATACTCCAAAGTCTACCTGCCTTTAGTTTTTGTGTTCATAAGTAGTAGTTGCTGCTTATTGAGTTGTCCTGGCACTGTGCCGCATAACCCCATACAACACAACTAAGACATCTGTAGCAGGCTAGCGCTCAGGAGCTGCCTCTGGTGCCTTGAATTCTGATGCACATTCTATTTTTGTTAGTCTCCCAATCAGCCTGTGTCTGGACTTGAAGCTGACACTGCTGATTTTGTTGCTCCCATGAATGCTGAGAACAGTATGTGACCTGCAGTATTCATGTCCATTGCAGCGAGACTAGGTGTCTCTGACTGATGGTCAACTCTCCGCTCTTATTTTTTCCTCTCTATCTGGGATGCATCCCTTGGTTCCTTGGCTTCCATATCTGATCATGAGTGATGTTCAGCATAGCTGCCATGAGAATTGCCGTCATCCAGTGGCTGGCTTCTGCCTCTGTGCTGGCATTTCCTCCATGGCTTTTGTCCCCGTGAAGCCTGTAAAGCCTGCAAAGCCACTGGAATTGCACATTACTGTGATACGAGTGAAATCAAAGTACCCAAAGATATCTTTTCTTTATGATGATTTACTAGATAAATATATTGTTTGTAAGTTAAGAATTTAGTCCAGTTTTATTGACACTTTGAGGCTAAATTAACTTTTCAAATCAACTTGTCTGACCCCAGAGTGGAGAGAGACACCTTCGGTCAGTTGAAAGGCAAGAAAAAAGGTACAGGATGGCTGCTTTTTAGATGCTGTAGTAGACTAGGACAATGAATGTTTTGCTTATGTGTTCTGACTGCATAAATCTGAACGTGTATAGCATTAAGGTTGCAAATTTGAGCATTTTTATTAGGAAGTGAAAGTTGTGTTTCCAAAATAATTCCTGCTCGTTGCAGACACCATTGTAGAAATGGGTGACATTTGATTGAAATGTAATAAAATTCTCACATACTTTAAAAAAAAAGTTCTCTTTTGAAAGTGAGTTAATGTCCCTGTGAGAATCATAGCTTTTATATTTTTCATTATTTCTGAGTTTAAATTTGTAGCCTTAATTGCAATTTTAAGGGATGTGATTTTAACTTTTGCTTTCTATGGCAAAATATAATTTTTAAATTATATTGTATTTTTTTCTTATGAGAAGGATTTTAATTTTATGAAGTTGGAAAATTATAATAACTTAATATGAGCACATAGGAAATATGAAAGGGAACTAACCCCACTTCCTATTGTTTTTGTGTAGGGCCCCTGAAATCATTATTTTATGTGGCACAGGAGTTGTTTTTAAAGCCATTACCACTCAGTGCAGTAGAAGAGCAGGTACAGCTGTGTTGGTTCAAATCAACTTGGTGGTGGTCAGAATCATGCCTGCTGCAACATCTCAGGTGTTCCGAAATGCTGCCGAAACACACATAGGTTGTGTGTGTATTTATTCAGATCCGTTTTCTTGTCCATTGTTTACAAGCTATATATAAATCACTAGGAAAAAAAAAAAACGGTTCCTAGGGAACTGAAAGCCTGAAAATATATTTATGGCATGTAGTCAGGTATTTCAGGGTGAGAGCAACATACCAAGAATCATTGTAGGACTGCAAGTAAACATGCGTGGAATGTTTAAAGCCTTTGATTTATTAAAAAAAAAAAAAAATTCATGACACGTGATAGCAACAGACCAATCATCCCCATTCTTTATCACAAGGCTTACATCCCCACTAGAGAGCATTAACTCAGGTAACATTAACTCCCATACAGCTACTTGTATAATATCTGAGGATCCTGACTGACTAGAAGTGGTCATCATAGCATATGATGTTCTTATAGTTCTGTTTCAGAGTGAGCTAGGCAAATCAGACTTGAAAGTGAGAACCTAGCAGCCACCATGTGCTAGTGGAGAGGTGGGGAGAAGCACAGCAGAGCACATCTTAGTATTACTTCAATGAACATGTTTATGAGCTTGAATATAATTTTAAAATATTATGCTGTATTCCCGGGGAGATGAGAAGTTGCCTCTTCCCAGATAGAAAAACAGTGGTAGAGCAAAGCATGGTGAACCCCCAAATCCAATTGGGTGAACCGATGAGGTTCATTGGGGTTGCTTTCAGGAGCAGGAATGTCTCAAAACCAAAAGCCCACATGTGCATGGGCAATATTTTTGCCATTAAAATGATGATGATAATGATAGTCTCCTGAGTCCAGTTAGTGTGGCCACATTAGCAGAGAAAACAGATTTCCCCTCCCTCCATGACCATCAGCTGCCAATGACTCTTCACCTCGGGGTGCAGGTCCCATGAGCCCCTCCCAACCATGCTGGAAGTTTGGTTGGCCTGAACTGGTGCAGTTCTTATGTAGCAGCTGCCTCTGCAGTGAGTTGGTGTGCCCGTCCATGACGTCACGTCCAGACAAACGTTTCACAGCTCTGCTCTCCACCCTCCAGCTCTCAGACTCCTCCTAGTCACTCTTCCAGTCTGTTCGCTGAGCCTTGGGCGGAGAGAGGTTGCTGCAGAGGGCCCATCTGTGGCTGAGCAGTCATAGTCACTGATTCTCAGCACCGACTTGTTTTGAGTCTGTACTAACCACTCACGAACAACTGCAGAGAAGGTTGAGAGTGGCACCAGTACGGCTTCTGCATGTTTTCTCACCTAAACGTCCTGTTTTTCTTCTGGTTTTGAATATATGCATACACTGTGGTGCTACCTCAATCTTTCATATTTTATTATTCAATGTATCCTTTGATGTTTTTGTACACACACACACACACACACACACACACACACACACACACACAATGCATTCTGATTACTATCACCTGCTCTCTTCAGCTCATTCTCCTCCCTGCAAGTCTCTTGGCCATATTCATGAGTTACTGTTTTGTTTGAAGATCCAGTGAGTTTAACCAGGGCCATCTGTGTGACTGTTATTTTGAAACTCTGTTGGAGCCTGACGGGTTCATGAGTATTTACTCAACTGAGGGAGTACTTCTCCAGTTCTCAGAACCTGTCATTGGCCTTCTGTTGGGTGGTGGGGACTCAGGCCCTCCTTGAGTCCCTCCTCCATCAATGTCGGGCCTCTGACAGGCCCATTCTTGTTTAGGTGCGTTGTAGGCAAGTGTAGTTGCGTTGAGTTCCTGATCAGAGTGTGCGTATCCTGTCCAGAAGAGAACATTCTGTAGCTCTCTGCCTCATGTCTCCCAGCTCTTAGATTCTTTCTGTCCTCTCTTGCCCAGTGTCCCCTGAGCCTTGGTGGGGAAGGTGTGAAGGCCTTTTACAGCTGAGCATTTACTGTCTCTGTGACTGAGTTCAGTTTACATAATTGAAGAGCATTGTGTTTTGCTCTCATCCCTTGCTTCATTGTGATGGTTCCTTGCTGCTCTCTTCCTATAAGCACTTTCCTACCTGTAGCTCTACATCCCAAGCTCTTCCTTGCTTCTTTTCTGTTTAGGTGTTTTTTTGTTGTTTGTTTGTTGTTTGTTTGTTTGTTTGTTTTACCTGCCCTTCCCATCACCAAGTCTCTAGTTGTTTTTTTGATCCTCTTCTAATCTAGTGGTAGCTGCAGTTTTCCTGTTTGAGAAAGTCTGATCCTTGTCAGCATTAGAAACTTGCTGAGTCTGCATGGGCAGGGTCGGGGATGTTGGCTGTCCTGGGCCTGCCTTTGTCTGCTAGCCAGCGGGGGTTTTGCCAGAACCCTGCAGACCTGTTCCTCAGCATCGCACATGACCCGGAAATGATTCTGCTTCACGCTCATCTTAAAACTACATTGTGCATTCAGGGTTGCTCTCTGAATGTTTGTACTGTAAAAGTTATTTTGAGAAATTTGGATTTCTTGAACTGAGATAGATGGGTGTGGTCGGAAATTATGGCTAGTCAAAGAGTATTGAGTCATTGAGAGAGTGTTGCTGGTCATGTTTTCCTGTCTTTGGGAAAAGACTGGCTTTGGTTACTCTAGGGTTTCTTTGCCCAGTTTCATAAGGAAGTTTTCTTTCTTAACAATCCAAAGTTGTTCTTTTCCCTCTTGTCATTTAGTGCATGCTACCTATTCTTGCATCTTCAATAGCTAATCTGTTCAGAAGCAATGAAGGGAGCAACTCAGAATGCCAAGGAGGAATCCACAGAGCAGGCCCTGGTTGGTCTGAAGCCAGCTGTCTGGGATAGCTCTAAGCTCAATGGGATCATCATGGGTTTTTTTTTATTTTTTCTTTTGGTTTGTTAGCTGTCTAGAGCTTTGAAGACTGGAAAGAAATGAGAAAGGAAGGGAAGGCCCTAGACTAGGAATGAGAAGAGTGTGCTAAGGAAGATGCTCTTGAGGAGAAGTTCCTCCTTGCCACATTCTGTCCAACCCATCTGATCAATAGGCAGAGATGGGACCCTGGTGGGAGAGAGTAGTTGACAGTGTCTTTCAACATGATGCAGAGTAGGTAACCGACATGCCAGAGACACATGCACATGAGCAACATGCCAGAGACACATGCACATGAGCAAGTCTGTGTTTATTAGCTGCTATAGGCATCTTATTTGCTTCCTTTTCTCCAATCAGTATATATAGTCAAGAGTCTTCTGTAGTTCTCGAATAGACCATCAAAACCAGAACTCCTTCATTGGAGTATCTAGCACCTTCTGGTTTTAGCCCTGAACATGTTATCTTTAAATTAAGTACTGTATTGCTTCATTTATTTTAATTATTGAATTTATATTTTTATTTATACCAGCTTCCAACCAGAGGACTATACAACCTCCTAGGGTAAGTTCAAGTTTGTTAAATGAATTAAGAATGATTGTTTGATGGATTAAAATGAGGGGTTGATAACTGGAATATTGGACGGTTTTGCTCTCCACTTAATATGGCATCCAATTAAGACAATGCTGAAGTCATTTCAGGGCCTGGGCATGAATGGGTCTGAGTCTCTTGTAAGACTTACCTTGGAACATTTAGATACCTAGGAGATAGGAGAAGTGATCCTGTAAGGTTGTACTCAATGTATATATCCAGAATTAGGAAGTCTCTGAGAAGGAATGTGGTTATTATCTCTTTCATCAGAAGGAAGCTGATTCCAATATGTCTCCCCACCTGTTGGATTTGTTTGATGTGAGTTCACAGAATGACAGTTTCAAGCATGACATTAAGGAAGAGAAGTTTGTGCTAAACTGACTTCATTTAAAAATATAGTCTATATGGTATCTCTTGTTGAAAAAAAAAATCTGTTCCAAATAATGACTCCCACCATTTTATCAGCACTTTTCTTTCCTGAAAGTATACTACAGGTCCCCTTGTGTTTGCCTACCTTCTTCATACGCTCTTTGGGACAATTTGAAGAAAAAGAGCAGATTCAGAAAGAGATGTATGAGTAGGAGGGAAAAAAAAAAAAAACTACCATATTGACTCACCATGGTGACAGGCAGGAGAATTCTCACATGGAATTAAGATCTGAAGGGGACTGTATTGTACTCAGCTTCCTATAAATGATGACTGACAGATAAATGTGGCAGCCTCAAAGAACACACCCAAAGGGCAGGCAAGGGCCGAGTGTGTTAATTTACCTCAGCCTTTTACTCTGAAGAGGCTGGTGTCATAGCTGCGTTAGTCACAAGCAGCCAGAAAGAAGTTTTCCTAGCGCCTCTTATAGATAACCTAACCAATGGACCATTAAATCCCAACAATGTCTTGCTGTTACTGAGTTCAATTTGCATGATGTGAAGATGATTCCGCTCCGCTACCATCTCTTATTTAACTGTATTTTCTATCTCTTACTGCAATTTGCATGTTTGTACATTAATACTTTCATGAGATTTCTTGAACTGAGAATGGTGGGTGGAGTGGGAAATTTTGCACAGGAAAAAATACTAAGAGAATAATTTGGTTATTATTAAACCATTAACTAACCTTGGGAAGCCTTGTTTCATTAGCTTTTGCTGTCTTATTTTGCTTTTAAACCATAGGAGTCTCCACATAATATAGGTTCAATGGTAGTGTAAGTTTTAGCATAAAAGATATAAAATAACATGTATTTTATATAAATATATTTTAAATATTTTCCAGAAAGCTGTAGAGGAACCCCTTAACGGTATGTGATTATTATGAACTTAGTAGTTTTGATCCATTAGCAGATCATAATTTGAACTGATCCACAAAGACATTAGTATACCCAGCTGTGCCTTGGGGAGAATCTAGTTTGGGAATGTTGTTTGTTTGCTTGCTATTTTGTTCATGTGTCCTCTTGCCTTGATCTCTTGATTCTTTCTTGATCATTCATCAGAAATTGGTAGTGTTGCTTTTGCGATGTTCTCCCTGTCCTGTGCTATAGCAGTGGCTTACTTTAGCAAAGGGACATTTGGGCAAGGGGACCATTGACGTTTTTTATACCAGACAAGGTGAAGTGTCCCACCCTCAGTGGAGAAAAATCTCTGTGGCTTCCAATTTCTAATTTGTTAGTTTTAGGAAAACACAGGTTGCCACCATGGAGTGACACCCATGTGTTTCACTTCCTTTCTGTATAAACCTAGATCTGTGTTCCCCAGTGAGTCCATTTGCTTTTGTGGATGCTGTGGGAGTGAAGCATTAGAAAGGCGTCCCACTGAATGATAGCCTCAAATGGGTCTAGCTGTCTGGTTGAGGACTAGCTGGCATCGTGTTGTTGCATATTTGTTTATTTTGAGACTATTTCTAGCTGTGAAGTCTTACTAACTTGCCTTCTTACTAATTGCCTGCTTGTTACTAATCCTCAGCATTTAAAGAATCAAAAGGAATGATGAATGATGGTAAGTATGAAACTCACCTGTCATTGTACCCGGATTGATGCATGGGCATTAAAGAGAAAGCAGAGCTGCCTGCAATTACAACTTTTCAAAAACTAAAAGGGACACTGTCAATCATGAATGTCCACATTTCTTGATGTTTAAAGCCCAGCTCGAGTTTGATAGTCTTTTCTTTCTTTTACCTACATGGTGTCATTTTTCTGTAGGTGGATAAGAACAAAAACGGGTTGGGTCTCACACACCGGAACCTCCTGGTTCCTCAGTCAAGCAGCTGCTGCCTTTGATAAACGTGTTTCCAAGTCATGTGCCTGTTTATCGAACCTTTAAAACGTTTTTATGAAGTGTGCTGATACCCTGGCATAAGTTTGTCTCCCCTCGACAGGGCTTCTTTTACACTCCTGGAGATGATTGTGCTGCATGTGACACTGGGGGTGATATATCCATAACTTCAGCCCTGTGGGAAAGGACTAAAGAGGAAGAGAGAGACCAGCCTTTCTGTCTTTTCTGAACACCAGATCAGTAACAACACACGTTTCCATGATCAACACATGTACTTGTTTAATTCTAACCTCAGAAGTCTGATTCTTCGCTCTAATGTATACATTTTTTTTTTAACCTTAATATGCTGTGATTCTCTAGCTCCATGGGCATTTAGGAACTACATTTGTATTTTTATCCCATTTTCAAAACAATCCGTCCTCATACCATTAGTACTTGAAATCCTTCTTCCTTGCTCCATAGTTTGCTGTTGTAAAGCCTGTGACTTGCTGGCTCTCCTCCCTAACAAAGAACTGCAGGTAACACAGGAGGCCATCTTCCCCAGAGCACAATTAACTTCTGCATGAGATTAAAAACACTTCCATCATATGTTGGGTGAGCTAAATTTAAAACAGGCTCAGGCGAGCATTTCACGGGAAATCCAGAATGGCCCCCTAGTTACAGGCTTTGTCATAGCTTTCAAATGTGTGTTGTGATACACACGCCACTGCTACCTAAAAATAGTGTTTTTAGTGGGAATCAATGTAAAGAATGCCAGAATTCCTGGCATGGTTTTGTCACACTTACCCTCTGTGTCTTGTTTTTCAAATATTCTGTTTCTTCCTTTTACCTGCTGTGGTGTCATTTTTCGTAAGTGGATAAAAAACCATAAACTTTTCTCCAATTGCAGAAAACCATCTTAAAAACCTTCAGTACCTCTTTGTTAATTTTCTTTAAAATGTGACTTTTTTAAAGTCACCTTATCAGGAGATAGCATCAAGAACTTATTGTTCGTTTTTTGTTTTTGTTTTTTACTTGTTTGTGTAGCCCATGAGGTCTGTAATGACCTTGGAAACGCCCTGAGTTTTGGCCACATTTAGCTGATCACAATTTGTTTAAATATCTGTTGACGGGCTCAGTCTTCTGACATCCACTCTGGGCTCATGGTGTGCCTGTCACGCTGAATGAGGCTCAAGGTGCCAACCGCTCTACCTATGCCAGATCACAAGTCTGTTTCACGTGCATTAACTGAATGGGGTCAATCTAAAGTGAATGTGATAGACTATTATTCTTGGATCAATAACTTCTGCTTTGGAAAATCAACATCTCTCGCCTTTGGTCCAGCTAACCCAGCAAACCAAGATGATCAGTCTGTGTTGATTTTATTTTCGTTTGGCATTGGCATTTTACTTAGCACACCGAAAAGGCTCATGATTTGCCTGATTTCTCTCTGTGACCTTTACGGATATGTTCTCATTATTTTTGATACATTGGAAACAGTTTTCACGTTTAGAACCAGATCAGATCATGTCTTAATGCATAGGAAGTAGACATGAGTAGTGATGACATGTGGATGTTTCTATTTTCCAGAATAAGTGAGGGGAAGTGATGGACTGTAACTGGAGCGTCCAAAGTAGAGGAATACATGTGTGTTTAAGCATCATGACCTTGATGACTCATGGCTGGCAAGAAGAATACAAGCAACAGTAACTGGTTTTCATCTCTGAAAGAACATGTCATTAACCCATACATGATTATTCCAGTTCAGTTTATATTCAAAGCAGCTGTAATTTACTTAATAAAAGAATTATGATTGTGTCGTGTAACCAATTGAAATCCATTTTTCTATTGTTTCTACTCAACTAGGGGCAAACGTATCAGGGGCAACTTCCAAGAATGATGTTTGAGTCTTTGGACACAGGGTTTAAATCAGTTCTGGATGAGACTTGCCTAGCATTAACCTGATGGCTACTCAGAGATACCTGTGAAAAACAGTGGTATCCAGGAAGCCTTAGTAAACTCAGGTTCCCAGCAGCTTTGTCATTTATGCTGCTAGCTGAATAATATGACTGCCACTTCTGGGTCATAGGGATAGAGACAGAAGTAGAAACATTAATTTGGCCAGGCAAATCCTGTATGCCCCCTTTGTGTGCTATATTGATGGCACTAGTGTTTTCATTCTCGGGGGTTGCCTCCAATTCACACTCCCCCCCCCCTTTGACATAAAGTGCACCCAGATTTTTGGATACTTTTTTTTCTTATAGATGTGGTTTTCTTTTTTTTTCTGCACACAACCCTTTGCACCCTGTCCTGTCCTGCTGCTTGCATTTATGGTACAAGATGGAGTACCTTTTCCCCTCTTCAGACATGGGCCTTCAAGTAGTGTCAGTTGCAGAAAGGAGCCAGACTTATTCTCAAAGCACTGTGCTCACTCATACTCTTCAGCAAAAAAAAAAAAAAAAAGAAAAGAAAAAAAGATAGTTATGGTTGTAACATATGTATTCCAGACCTCTGGTTTGAAGGCAAAAATCTACAGTGTTTCTTCCCATGTTTTCTGATGGGAGGCATGACGAAGCAAGACTGAAGTCTGAACTGTGCGTCTCCTGCATGGCAACATGTGTCTCCATCAGGCCCTAGCAGGGCCGGGGAGGAGGTTTCACACCTGTTGTCTCTTTGTTGCATGATGAACACTCACCACCTTCCTCCTGTCTCCTGCCTCCTGCCTCCTTCTTCTCCTCTTTCCTCAAACTCTTCCTGACTTTGAAAAGGCAAACAAAACGACCACCATCCCCTGCCCGGTTAGAAGAAAACCAACGTCCTGACAGTTGTGATCGCATGGAGTACTTTAGATCCTTAGCGCTTGTTTTTACCTCGTTTGTGGGCGTGTTTGTATGTGCACATGTATAAGGTAGGCACATGAATCTTCTGTCCAGGCAAAAGCGAGGCGTCTACAGAAGTGCACGTGCTAACTTTGTGCTGTTAGTCAATACATTTAAACACAAAGGTCCTTACTGAGTGGAATTCTATTTGATGCAAATATTTGATCACTTTAAAACTAGGTAACGTGCCAAGCTTTTTTAACTGCTCACCAGTGCCCTCTTTAAAAAAAAAAAAATTCCTGTTTGTGTAGTAAGGCATTTGTATTTGTGTTTGCATTACCAATGGTTATTTCTGCTTAGTCCACTGAATGTTTCCATGTGCCTCTTGTATGCCAAATTTATTGTCATCTTTCATGTGGGGACCAAGTGGTTTGCCCATGGCAGATCTAAACTTCTGACCTGCTGAGACCTCTCAGAAAACTGACCACACTATCAAGATAGTGCTTCTAAAGAAAAGTAGGTTTGCTCCCTGATTTTGTAGCTGTTCAAAATATCCGTGTATAGAGAGGGAGCTGAATGCCTTTATACAAATCAGATGGCTCCTGATGCTTTTCCTTCTTCCGAAAATATTTCTACTTTGCTCATATCATTGGTTACTTTGAAATCAGTTTTGATGAAGAGAGCAAAAAGCAGATGGACTTGGAAGATATCCAAATTTTCCTGTTCTCCATTAAGAGTCAGATGTGAAAATCTTTATAGTCAATCTTTTTGTTTGTTTTTATGAACTAAAGTTGTACCTTTAATATGTAGTCACTGCCCCTCTGCTTGGGGTTCCGTCCTTGGTCTTAACCAGCTGTCATGTTCTCTTCGCTGCCTGCCATTTGAGGCATTGAGTACCCTAGACAGTGCCACCGGTGGTAGCCTGGGAAACACAAGATGAACTCAACTGTTGTTCATAGTTATCAACTTCTCAGTATAAGGGACCACAGCAGCAAGAGTCCTTCTGCCTGGGCATTATTGGGCCAGTTCACCCTCTTTAAATCAATCCCACAATGGCTCCTGGCTCGCATCCGAGCAGATTTAAATTGCTAAGAGTATTGTGGGCAGCATGCATCTGTTTTGCCCCTACAATGTGCTTTTTTCTCCCTGATCCCAGTTTCTGCTGTCATATCCTCTATTCGATTTTTATTTATTGTCTGCTCTCCATTTATACAATAGTACGGAATGGTGCCATTTGTCACGTTTTCCAGCCTTTATGGCTGAAGCCCATTTTTCTTCTCTTTGAAATCGTTGCGCTTCAGCCCTCATCCGTCAGTGGCTGTTCTTTGCGCTCTGTCCCCTTCTGTCTGGGGGTCCCTTTCGTCTCTCACTTACCCTTCCCGGTGCTTCATGTATCTCCACTTAGCTCTGCTGGGTTTTTTGTCATCTTCTTCTCACGACTTTAAAAAATTCCTTCGGCAGCAAAAGTGTGGCCTTTCTCCTTTTCTTCCTGCAGTGTTCTGCATACATTAGCAGGCGCTCAGTACTGAAGTTTGATGGTAAGAGTTACCTGTACTTAGATGTCTCGTTTTAATAGGGTGAGCTAGAGAGTTCCCTTCTTCTTTTCTTTTGGACAAATTTCACATGCTTTGAAAGTTGTAAGAGGTGATGCTTCACCTGAAAATTCCAAGTCTGGTCTGTTGAAATTGTTGAGAATATCAAACTAAAAATCATGGGGCTGCATCATACATAATAGGCTTTCTTTGAGGATGTTGTAGTCAATATAGTGGCCAAATTGTATTTGCATTAATAAAGCTCAAAAAGTGCTGCGTACACTCTGCCAGTTTCTCACTAATAAGAGTTCAGCTGTATATCATCGTCTAGGTTTATCTTGTCTTACAATGGGTATTCAAAAATGGCCACCAGAGGATGTGTGTAAATACAAGCACGTGTATTTGCCTGGTGTTGAGAACTAGAGAAAAAAACATGTCTGGCAACCCTTTGTTTCTTTTAACTGTACTTAACTGAGGGTTTATTTCGAGATGAGCATTTTCAAAAATCTCTCAATCGCCACACCCACTAGGGGGTCTTGTTAAGTCATCTTCTGTGGCTAAAAGAGATGAGCCAAGTTAATTTTAAAGAGATGAGCAGTACCCAGGAAATTGTCCTGCCTATAACTTTGATCGCCCTTAATTATGACTGTTTAATACTGAGTTTTCCATAAATCTAGTATTTGGAGGAAAAGAAAGGGCATTTTAAATAGCGTTTCTGTAAGATGGCATCAGGGGTGTCTTTAGAGTGTTGTTACCATAATGGATGAAAGAGGAAAATACTTTTGATTTTTATTAAACAGAGCATTATTTACAGAAAGCCATTGTTGAGAATTAGTTCCCACATCATATAAATATCCATTAACTATTCTAAATTGTAAGAGGACTCCAGTGTTGTTATGTGCAAAGTTCTCTCCTGGGGGCCTTTTTGCATAGCAATTAAAGGTGTGCTATTTGTCAGTAGCCATTTTTTGCAGTAATTTAAAGACCAAAGTTGTTTTACAGCTGTGTTACCCTTGAAGTTTTTTTTATATGTATTAAATCAATTTATCACTGTTTGAAGCTTTGAATACCTGCAATCTTTGCCAAGATACTTTTTTATTTAAAAAAATAACTGTGTAAATATTACCCTGTAATATTATATATACTTAATAAAACATTTTAAGCTATTTTGTTGAACTATTTATGTTCCTGCGACCACAGACCACAGCACCTTTCCGAGAAATTTTGTTTTTAATACATTTTTCTAGTTTTCAAAATTCTATGTAATGGAAAGGATGATTTTTAAAAAGAATTTTTACTTAATAGTTTTAAGTATAATCAATATAGGAAACTTCAGAGTTTTAATTAGAAGTTTGAAACAAATGCAGTGTGTGTTACAGGTAATGTTCCATAATTTTTTTCCCCTCAATGGAGTGTGAACATCATGAGAATATGGGGGTCCTGGGTTCCAGTCCTGGCAGTACCACTTCCTAGCAAAAGATCCTAAAACAAAGCACTTAGCCTATCCCTCTGAAGGGTGAGACTAGCCCCTGCCCAAACTGAAATGTATGGTTTCCACTTATTTTTCCTTGGTTAAGCTACTTGGACTGCAATTAAAGAAAACTCAAAATCTTAAGTGGCCAACACCACCTGAAAATTCAGCTGTTACAGCTAGAGTCTGGGCCTCTGCGCTAGTCAAGGAGTTGGGACCCTTCTGTCTTTCAGTTTTCTCTTTATAGACTGACTCTTCCTTCCCAGTTCCCAGTGCCACTAAAGGGCCTACCAGCCCGTTGAAAAGAATGTACCTATCCACTGCCTGTCTCATGGCTGTGATGCAGTTACCTTGACAAACTCAGTTTAAGGAAGAGAGGGTTGATTTTGATTCACGGTTCGAGGTCCATCAAGGTGCGGAAGTAATGGCGTCGAGGTCTTGCAGAAGCTGGCATGTTACATCCATAGTCAGGAAGCAAAAGTTGTAGGTGAATGCTATTGCTCAGCTTCCTTTCTCCTTATTCTTCACTTAGCAGTTAGGATGGGTTAGCCTAATCTAGATAATTCCTCCAGCACAGACATGCCCAGAATCCTATCTACCTATCTACTGGGTGGTATTAGATCCTGTCAAACTGGTGTCGTTAGCTATCACACTGTACTTGTCTCTGAGTCACTAAGACCAAACATCTCTTGCTCTGACGGCCAGACCCACATCCACATCCGGCCTGGAACAGAGATTGTGGGCTGTATCCACAGTGCATTAACCCAGCTGGGAGCTGGAGAACAGAGGGTAACTTCTCTTGAAGCAGAACTGGGTAGTTAGCAGACAATTGAAGTCATTAGATGTGAGGCACAGGTTCCCAGTCAGTACCACATCCCTTCAGGTCCTTCATACAGGTCTACATTCTGTGTGTGATTGTCGGCTATTTAGACGGGAAATCATATTTGGCAGCAAAGCACCATCTTGTTCCCTGCATCATAGGCAATTTAATTTTTATGCACTTAGGAGGACTTTTTCATTCTCAGCAGGAGTAACTAATGGAATTCAGAAAGCATTTAATGGCCTACCTCCTGCACTGAAAGCTGCTCCATGTAGCACAGAACTGTACTCAACCTGATTAGAACTCCCACTGAGGTGTAGGCTTCAAGTATGACTGGGTTTCACTTTTGTGTGGCACCTTTCCACCCAAGGCCTCAGGTTTGACAACTTTACAAAACAATGGATTAGGGTAATATCTGAGGTTGCCCACTTGGCGGTGTTTTCCTTGTGGGAACTCCCACAGCAGGCTGTTTGAAAGCCAGAGGTTCGGGCACTCACCTCCCACATCAGAGGGGAATGAAGTGTTGAACCAGAAGATAATGGGGCTGCTTATTTAATGTTAAAGACAGCACTGTAGACCATGTAGAACATACTTAGTCAGTTGAAGGCGACAGCCAGCCCCCCAACTCTGTAGTAGCCAGGTGTAGGGCACCAGATAGCTTTACCCGATTTGGGGGATAGTAAACATTTCTCAGAATAATATTTGCAAATCTGAGACTGAAGTGTGGTGTCAGTCTTGGTGACAGCATGCTAATTTTGAAGTTTTTGTAAGAAGTGCACTTGCTCTCTGTGGTAATAGGCTTTCTGAGAGCCTACTTAAAACAAGCCTATTGCATCATAGACCTATCTTCCAAACACCACACACACACACACACACACACACACACACACACACACACACACACACACGCACGCACACGCACTCAGGCATGCACGCACACACGCACGCACGCACATACACAATTTGTTCTTTGATACAGACTCTCTCCATCAAGCCTGCAGGGTAGACCAAGCTGACTTCGACCCTCATGATCTCCCTGCTTCAGCCTCCCGTGTGCTAGAATTGTGTACCCACACCCAGCTAATCACTATAGATTGCTTTCAAGTTGTCACAGGCACCTGAGCAATCCCTCCAGGTTAAAGTGGCAACCTAGATGCTATTAGGCTTTCTCAATAAAGGTTAGGATAACTCAGCCTTGTGAAGAGCAACTGGTCATTCCCCAAACCTTGGACCTCCAACACTTCTTTGCAGGAACAGCTGCTGTTCACCTAGGTGAGAATCCTGTGTGGGATAGCCTCGAACCCCACTTCCTAGACAATCCTTTCTAGGAAGGCTTCTCATGCTCTCCCGGGAGTTCTACCCCCAGCTCAACTGGGAGTGTTAGAAGGTGAGGTTCATAAGCCTTCCATTTGCAAGTTAGCAGAGGCATGTATTTGGTCACCTGAAGAAACCTTTCCTCTGGTGTTACTGTGTTCCTCTCACAGTTGGATGGGCTGGAGAATATATATGTATATATGAATATTCTTTAGTTTGATAATCATGTATTCAGTAGTACCAATGTCCTTCATCATATGCCTGTTCATGGAAGTGGTTCTGGTAGCAGCTATTGCTAAATGTCACGGAACAGATTATCCTGGATCAGGCTGCAGATGCCAATCCAGTATACTTCTCGCCTACAATGTGCAAAGTTCTAGGATCAATTGAAAAGCCTCCTGGATCCTAAGTAAGAAAATATTTGAAGCACCTGAAAATAATAGCTTTGCATATCTTCACATTTCTGCTCAAAGAAAGTTGTCCAACAAACTGTAGAAGGTTTATACCTTAGATCCATTGACAATGGGGCCTTTATATGCCTAAAAGAATTGTGCTTTAGAAGTATACAATTTTCTCCCCTTACATGGGTTTTAAAGTCACATTTAGTAAAACTGACTAGTCTTCTATTTGTGTGCCTTGGAAAAAATGTTAGATACGTTTTTACATTCCCTAAGAGAAACATCCAAGCAAAGGACTTGACCGGAATAGTTGACTACATTCCATCCCTGGACTTCTGGATGCAGTTGTTTTTCTTTGTTGTATGGATAGACTAGTGTCCTAGTTAGGGTCACTATTGCTGTGATGCAAACACAATGGCAAAGCAGCTTGGGGAGGAAAGGGTTTATTCAGCTTAGCTTGGGCAGCACAGTTCATCATCACAGCAAGTCAGGACAGGAACCTGGAGGCAGGAGCTGATGCAGAGGCTGTGGAGGGGTGCCGCTTACCGCCTTGCTCCCCATGGCTTGCTCAGTCTGCTTTCTTATAGAATCCAGGACCACCAGCCCAGGGATGGCCCTACCCCCATCAATCACTAATTAAGAAAATGCCTTCCAGCCAGACCTTTTTTTTTTCTTTTCAAGACAGGGTTTCTCTGTGTAGCTTTGCGCCTTTCCTGGATCTCTCTGTTGACCAGGCCGGCCTCGAATTCACAAAGTTCCGCCTGGCTCTGCCTCCCGAGTGCTGGGATTAAAGGCGTGCGCCACCACCGCCCGACTTCCAGCTGGAATCTTATGGAAGCATTTTCTCAATTGAGGTTCCCTCCTTTCCAGTGACTCTAGCTTGTGTCAAGTTGACATAAAACTAGCCAGCACAACTGGGCTTGGTAGCGAGACCAGAAAGAGCAGCTGGGTTCTCATAAGCACTCGGTCCTCCTAAGAAGGACTGAGAATGGTCTTCCTTGGCTGGTGCGTCTCCAGGGAGTCCACTCACTTGCCTTTGCGTGTCTTAATGAGGTCCATGTTGCCATGTGTGGTTTCCTTGTGAGACTCCCTCTTGTTCCTCAAAGGACGGGAAAGTGACTTCCCATGATCATTGCTGCACTGGAAACAGTTAGGCGGGTATAGAGAGAACAGAACGGTGCCCGGCTAACACCCTTGTGCCCAAACCTGCTCCGGCTCTGATCTGTGCAACTGAGATGCAGAGGCTGAGAGATTAATTTGTAGCGAACAGTTGTTTTTCATGTTTCCCCCGAGAGAAAGCCACCACCATTTCACTAGGTATAGAAAACAAATTTGTTTTGTAATGAAATGAGGACAAGATTCCTGAATTCACACTTTCTAGGACCATAGATGCTGTCTAGATCAATCTGTCCTGTTCCTCCTGGGCATTTTAATTCTTCCAGCTGGAGATTAAAAAGGGATGGTCTCTCTAGGCAAAAAGGGAGAGAGCAGCATGTGTTTTTCAAAAGACTCAGTAAGATAACAGATTTTTTTTAAAACTATTGCTGAGTATAACTTACTGATAATTTCAAAGGACCTTTTTTTAAATGAAATCTTTGTAAGCAATAGTAAGGAGATGTAGAACTCCCTGTGGTGATGTTTAGAGTTCTGTCAGGGATTTAAATCTAATTATTAGCCTGGAAGTAAAGAAGAAAAAGACCTGGCCAAGTGTCATTTGGAAAGCAGTAATAACCATGGTGGTGCTCAGAAGCCCAGTTATTAGTGCCATAAAGGATGGTTCATCGCATACGTTGTTGCCCTTGGAAGAAGGCCGCAGCGGCTACCCTGCCGTGTCTCCTGATAATTGTTGCTTTATCTGTAGAAGAGATCTCCGCATCTTCTGAGAGCATCTCCTGGGAGTCCTTGCTGTGTGGGTGTGACATGCACACAGTGAGAGTCCCAGGGCCCTGTGTCCCCCTGGCTGTGCCACTTTGCACAGTTATGTTCTCTGGGCCTCTCCATTTTACAAATGAAGATTAAATATGAGGTCCAGTGAGCAGTGGTGTAGTCAACCTCACCAGACTCTGTGGTAGTAACACCCCGTAAGTGGAAGCAATTTCCCTTTTTCCTCTGCTTGCTCATGGGCCATGGCCGAATCTAGCAACGAGCATGCATGCACTGAAGTCTGTATTATCCTTCACTGTTATTGCCAACGATCCAAATAGAACCTGAAGTGACTGACAGGATAAACAACCATCGTGGCTTACCTTAAACACCAGTCCCAGCTGCAATATTCTGATGAGTGAAACCAAAGACAGGATGTGATGTTAGGCAGCAGATAATTCTTCTTATACTTGGATGCAAAGAATTGAGGAGAGGAGGGACCCATCCTTGTAGCACAGGGAGGGTACTTGGGGCTCCACTCCCACCAGGAGTACTCAACCTAATTTATTCCTTCACGCCAGTGACTGATTCTCAAGACTTCTGGAAAATATGTTAAGAGCGAGCGGATCCTCCAATCATGCTAGACAGAATGTGATTAAGAACACGGAGCTTGTCTTAGCCTAATAACCAGCAGAGACCAAATCAAAGTATATGGGAGTGGAGCTACATATTGAAGAAATTGAAGCCTCATTATACTACTTCACAAATGGAAGCATTTATGGCTGGAAGTTTTGCTGAGGCTTAGGTTACATAGAAATCAGCCTGCTCCCTTCTCCAAAAATGACTGATGTCTTTGCTCCATCTGCTCTCTCAGGTGCTGTGGGGAGCAAGGAAAGGCAGCTGGTTTCTATTTACTTTTCCTCTGCCCACTTCTGTGGCCAGGGATGGTGCCCAGTTCAAGTAGGACTAAAGCATCATGTAGGCCAAGTGGCCGAGTCCTTCAAGTGCAGCATAGACACTTGGAAGAATGACTGACTCATAGGCCCACATGTGCAGCATGGTTTTCTGCTAAGCCCTCAAGGCTTAAAATACTATGTACTGCCTGTTGAGATGAGGCTGAATTGTCCTATGTCAGTGTTTGGACCCTGGCTCCCAGTTTGGACAGGCTCTTATGAAGAGTCTGTAGCTTGTGGTACACTAAAAGATGCTTTGTGTGGTTTGCTGGTGTTGTTGTTGTTTTGTGTTTCATTTGATGTTAGCAAATGCAGCCACTCGTCTAGGGTCCTTCCTCACTGTCGCTGAAGAAAAGAAAGTGTTGCAGAGAAACAATCACTGCACCATAATCACATCAAAGGGTGACCACCTGTGCCCTCCATCCGGAACGTTGCAGTTCCAGTGTACCAAATGAAGGGAGTGTTACACTCATTTCCCTCCTGTGTCTCCCTCCAAACCTATCATTCATTCCTTTCCTCCCAGAATAGAAGTGGACTGTGGATTCAGTGAGAGAGATGTGTTCATCAGGAAGACTATAAAAGCATTTGTTCTACAGTGGGTTTGACGACAGAACCGTCTAGATAAACACAGAACAACCAACTGCATTCCAGCAACATTGACAAGAATGTTCTGCAGGAAGATAGAAGTCAACAGCGCTAATGAAAATTAGGCACTATCTCACTGGAATTAGTAAATAAATGTCTATCTATATGCATAATTAAAAGTGAGTCTGAATTATGTTATACTCCTTACAGAGCTGTTTAAATCAAGAGAGTCTCATGTTAAGTAAGAAAAAAATCAACTCAGGACATCTTATCTTCTGCATTTAAACAAGAATTCTGCATCTTGAGCTCCCAAGATGGGTGTAGTGCGGCTGGAGTCTCCTAAAAACTTCCTCTGCCTTTCTGTGTTTAGGTTTGTAGATCTCCATTCCGGAGAAAGCATCCAGAACTGTGACTATGAAGCTATTTCTGGAGTGAAGAGGTGGTTCAGTGAGTAAAGTGTTTGCTGTGCACATGGGGACCTGATTTTTTACCCCAAGCACCCACATCAAAGCTGGGTGTGACAGGAGGAATCTGTAACCCTAGCACTCAGGGTGGAGGGGGCACAGACACAGGCAGGCTGATCCTTGGTGCTCAATGACAGGTCAGTCTTGTCAACTGGTGACTTCTGGGTCCCAGAGAGAGACTCTCAAAACCAATGAAGTAGAGTGCTACAGAGGAAGATGCAATTTGGCTTCGAGCCTCTACCTGTTCCAATATCACACACACAGATACAGGCACATATGCGTACAAACACACCAAAAGAACAACAAAGTAAGCTATTTCCTCTGTACCTTTCAGTCTGTGGCTCTGATGAAACAAACACCATTTTGAGCCAAGAGTGCAGCTAAAATGATTAATATGGTATTTTCCTGCCGGTAGGTACATTCGGGAATGCCCAGCAAAGAATTCGCTTGATGCCTTTGCTTTTGGTTAGAGTTTTGTGATAATCTCAGTGTGGCAGTGCACCATTGGCATCAGGCATCCGGATTCCCCCGCAACTGCTTGGTCTAAATGCTTCACTTACCCCGATTTATTTTCTAGGTTGTTTCCTTTCCATTTCCCTCATGAACTCACGCACCCAGGGTGATACCCGACTTGATCAGTGCTAAATGGCAGAAAGGTGAGTGGATGGCAGGAGCAGGTGGGGAGACAGAGACCCTCCCCCTCCCCCACAGTCCTGGAAGGCTCAGAGTATGAGGCGAACAAGACCAGGAGCTGGAGGTGATTCTCCTTAGCCCTTAGAGTCTCATGTGCAGCCCTCACCGAATCATTCCACGTGGGTTTCCTCTCACTTTTCAGGAATATTTCCCTGACGGGTGAATAGACAGTGAGACATCGCGTCGAATACCGTAACGTCCCAGAAAGAAAGACAGGACGAGACATAAATCAATGTCATTTCGTATGTCGCTGCTAATTGCACCGGCTTTATTCCTGTCTTCTTCAGCCCACACATTCCCCTCCTCCACTTTCGTCCTCACCATTTAGTGGCTCATTCTCCCTGGAAATGACATTATCAGCATCATGCTCTGTGCTGGATATAACAAAAGAGAATGGACATACAGACAGAATCTGGGTTCTTCCAAGGCAGAATGTAAACATTTGGCAGGTTTTTATACCTTCTGTGGATGCTCAGCCCCTCATTTTCTAACATTTAAAAAAAAAACAAAAAAACCAGAAATAAAGGAATTATATTCTTTTTTGTTTGTAGCCATGCTTTGAATTTTGTAAGACATTGTTAGGGCAAAAACAAAATGTAAACAAGGCCTAGAGAATTCTTGAGCAAACACAATTAGGCCTCAAACATAACTTTATTCTTGGTTAAACCGCAGAGAAAAGCAACACTTCATCTGGGTAACTGTTAGTCATCGCTTAGAAATGTCAGACAGGGACAAAGCTCAGCCGCACCCAGTCACGGCAGCCGATGTCAGATGATGTGGCTAGGGAATTTCTGACGGGCAAAGTGGGAAAGGGGATTTCGGATACAGCCCATCAAATGCTTTCTTTGTTCTGCTTCTGATCTTCCTCATAAACTCTTGCCTCTGATAACCTGTCAGCACACCAAACCTCTCAAGCTGGTATCCCCCAGCTCACAAACTGCTTTCTGTTCAATGAACTCCCCAGTTTTATTTCACTTCAGGTAACCCGTTTACATATAAAAGTATCTAATGAGATATAATGAGGAACTTGACAGATTTTCCTCATGTCCCCTACCACTGACAAATAGGAAGAGAATAAAAAACCTGCATCCATACACTCTCCCATTTCTTCATTTTATATATATATAAAGTTTATATATATTTGCTTTTATTTTATGTGTATGAGTGTTTTCACCTGCATGGATGTTTGTGTACTATGTGCATGCCTGGTGCCCTCAGGGGTCAAAAAAAGGGCATCAGCTCTCCTGAAAATAAAGTTCTGGATGCTTGCTTATGAGCCCACCTTGTGGGTCTTGAAAACCAAACTCACATCCTTGGCAAGAGCCACAAAAGCTCTTAAATGCTGGGCCATCTCTGTAGCCCCTCCCATTTCTTAATTATTTTAAGGCTCATGTTGGACAGAAGTTGAACTTTTGAATATTAGAAAAAAGAAAGGTGAGCTATTTAGCTGTACACAGTGAAGAAATCACCTTCACCAGCAGTGAAGGATGGGCAATGGGCCCATCCAAATCCCAGGCTCCAGGAAGGAGGAAGAGGCCTTGGGAAGTGGAACCCACCACCCAGATTCCTGGCAATGGCTTTCCTTGCCATCAATGATAGCTACTCTACAAATAGGAAGACATGCACAGTCATGCCCAGGCCAGGCCCTCAGGTCCCATAGGCACCATGGGCACATGTTGCTCACAACAAACAAAATAAAGAGCAGAGTATTTTTTTTTTTTTGACAGCTGGAGAAGGAAACAATTCTCTCAAAATCTGTCTAAATCCTCACCACCACACCCCATTCACCTCAGATCTTTCCCTGATCTTAAGGCAGTTCCCCGGACTTCAGTTCTGACATTCAGTGATTTATTTACTTGGCTTGAATCATGATTGAATTCCAGGGAAAGTTAGCAAACCCTGGACGCCCATGGTGTCAGCAGGGGCCATGCAATGGAGTGGTAAGTGTCTTATTCCATCACATTGCGGTTGACGAGCTGCCAGCCTGTAACAGGCACACGGCATCCTGCATCCCAGCTAGCTTCTGTGTAACATGAGGGGCTGGCCCACTTGCCTACTGCCTCATCCAACCCTGCTCATCTGTCACCTCTGCTGTGTGCTCAGCACTCCAGGACTTCTCTTGACCCCAAGTAGAGGACAGGAGTGACTTACAGAAGAAACCAGGCTCCCAGCTCCTACCTCAGTTGATTGGAAGACAAGAGAAAGGAAAGCAAAGGCAGATATCCCCTCTATTCAGGCTGCTTTAGCCAGAGACATCCCCTGTGTGGTGATATTTTATTTGTGCTCTAATAAATAAAGCTTACTTGGAGATCAGAGGAAAAAGCCAGCCACTATATTAAACGTAGAAGTCAGGCAGTGGTAGCTCATGCCTATATGCCTTTCTGTCCCTGCCTTCTCACTTCCTCTTTCCACCCAGCTACATCACTTCCTGTCTGTCTGTACAGACCTCCAGACCACTATGGTTAGTACTGGGACTACAGGTGTGTGCCACCACTGCCTGGCTCTGTTCCCAGTGTGGCTTTGAACTCACAGAGGATGAATCTCTGCCTCCTGAATGCTAAGATTAAAAGCATGTGCTACTAGTACATGACTTCTATGTTTAATATAGTGGCTGGCTTTTTCCTCTGATCTCCAAGTAAGCTTTATTTATTAGAGCACAAATAAAATATCACCACACCCTGAGGTAACCAGGCTTTAACAAGCTCAAAGACATGCCTTTCTGATCATGTAGGACCAGTTTGAGAAGGCCAGAATACCTTCAGAAAAATTCAGCAAAGACTGTTCAGCATTCAGAGGGCTGTGTACAAGACGGCATGCAAATGGGCCACAGGCAGGCAGGGTTTGTTTGAATTAAAATATATATATTTGAATATTAAAAAAAGTGAAGTAGAAAAACAAACAGCAAAAAGAAAAGATCCTGCATCTTAAAAATTCCTAATTTCTAGATTCTTTGCAAAAAGCAACAACAACAACAGACGGCCTGCATGACCCCTTGCCCAGTGCTCAGCTGGAATTGCATTGCCTGGTCCCTTAGGTAGAAGTGATGATCTCCTTCCACAGTTGCTATTTGAGCACGTATTTCAGAGTTGTGCTTAGCCTAAGCACAGAAGTATTTCTCTGTGCCTCTGAATCTACAAAATTTGAGAAAACAAAACATATGCCTCCCCCCTGGGGGGGGGGGGGTTCCCAGCAAGTGGAAAAAGTATCTTTTTGGAAGCAAGGAACAATGCTAATGCTTACCACACAAACCCCTAGCACCCTAGGCTTATTTGCATTACCTCCTCTGGCTCTTACTGGTTTTGTTCTCTCTCTCTGGGAAAGCTGGAGAGTAGAAATCAGCAGACAGTCTGCAACTGTTCTTCCAAGCCCTTCCTCCTCCGTGGGTCATAGTGGGATTACCTGGGCCCCAGTGTGGCGGGGAGTTCTGTACTCCTCAGGCCTGGCTTGTTTCATTGCCTGCAGCAAATTTAGCAAATCTCATGCATCAGGCTTCTAAGGGGTAGGATTTGGGAAGCCAACCTTTAGCTTGTTTGCTTGGGATGTTAAGAGCATGCATTGCTATTTCTGTCTCTTCCATCATTCAGAGACATAAGGAAATACAGGCTCAGACAGGCAAACAATTTGCCCAAAGGGTGGAAATGGAACAGCAGCTGGTCTAGATGTGAACTTGCCCTTGCTTCTTTTCTTGGGAAGGACAAGGAGATCCCCTGGTGGTCCCCTTCCCTCTTCTCCCAGTATGCTAGCAGGATGGTCACATGGCATCCCACCAGCTGGCTCTTCCCACCTTCCATGTCACCCCATCTAGCCGGTGGGTGGAGCAAGGCACAGAGAGAAGCCAGGTGGCTGCAGCCTCATGAGATGGCCACTGCTAACACAGCCTCATCATGAAAGCCAGGTCTGAAAGCGCTGCAAACAACACCAGCTGCTTGGGAACAAGGACAACTAGAAGCCACCTCCCTTTTCTGCTCCTGGCTTCTCTGAGCTGCCTGCATCCCAGCAGGAAGGGCTAGAGAATGCATACACATTCTGGAGCTGCAGTGTGACTTACACCAATTTACTATAGTAGTAACTTCCTAACACATGGAAGATGTACATGCAGCCCCTCTCCACTCTCATCAACGGCCTCAGTTTCCGTGGTTTCAATTACCCTTGGGCAACTCGAGTCTGAGAATGCCAAATGGGAAACTTCAGAAATAACAAAAATTCAAAGGCTTGACATAGCACACTTCTCTGAGTAGCATAATGACATCTTGCAAGATCCTGCTCATGATCGAATGACCTCTTTGTCCAGTGTTTCCAAGCTATATACATTACCTTCCTGTTGCGTAGTAGCCACCTGGGTTGTCGGATTAACTGCTATGGTACTGCAGTGTTTGTTCAATTAATCTTTATGTGGGTAGCCTCAGTCATATATTATATTATCCTCTTCTCTTCCTCTCATGGAAGCACTGTGTCTGATCATCACAAAAGGTTTGACAACGTGTAGCATATAATATTCAAGGAGAGAGAATAATTACATGACTTTTATTGTAGTAATTGTTATAATTTGTCTATTATTATTTATTAGTCTCTTACTATGCCTGCTTTATAAACTTTATCATGGGTGTGTTTCAATGAAAAGGAAACCCGTATATGATTTAGTACTACCTGTGATCTAGAGCACCCCCTGGGGATACGAAGCTAATAGTGTGTACACATCCTCGTTATTTAGCGATAAGGTATAGGCCAAGCTGTGGACTCTAGGATTCTTCTCTTTAGTCACAATCACCAAGTCTGTTTGATGAGTGCCTGCCTACTCGTGTTAGGTTCTTAAACAAATACAGCATCCCTATTATCCCTGTCTATGACTACCCAGGCCACAGAGACACTTCTTCGCTGTATGTGCATCCTTTCAGGAAAAGTTCTAAGGCAGTCCCAAGGCTTCTGTGCCTGCAGGCCTAAGTCAGGGTGGAAACAGCCTACTATCAACTGAATGTTTGTGTTCCTCCTTCAAAGACAGATTGAAACCATAACCCCCAGTGTGATGATGCTGGGCGTGAGGTCTTAGAGATGTACAGTTAGACTGAGTCATAAGGGTGAGGACTTTCTAACAGCAGTCTACAGATCAGGAAGGGGGAATAACCAGACACAAGAGCTGCTGCACCTGTGTCTTCCCAATGTCCAGAATGTGAGAAAGAAATGTGCTTCTTCGAAGTACATAGTACACAGGACACTGATGCAGCAGCCTGAGTTAAGATATGACTCATAGGCATTCTTTGTTATGAATCCACCAAATGATAGCTCTATAGAATGACCAGTAATGGAAAGTGCCCTTTAGAAATCTGGGACAAAACTTCTACCCAGAACATAGCCTGATGGAAACTCACTTATGGCTCCAGGAAGTAGTTTGTAATAGCCCTTCAAGCTGCTACTGAATCCCAACACTCTGTTAAGTATTTTGTATTTGTTATCATTCCTTAAGTCTCATAGCATTCTGTGGTAGATTCTTTCAGACATATTTTATCCATGAACCTCACAGGATCTCGAGGGGGAAAAATATTTTCCAAGGTCATCCTGTTGCGATCAGACACTGGCAGGTTCCAACCTGTTCCTCACAATGCCCAGGAAGGCTGCTGGGGTTTCAAACCACTGAATCTCCCTTGGCTTCTGGGAAGTGGTTTTACGCCAGCTGCAAACATGGTTTCTCTAGCTGTCTTCTTGGATAGTGTACCAGAGTGACTTCCTGCAGCCATGTCTTCCGGATGACTAGCAAGCCTGGTAGCATTAAGAGCAGATTGACCTATTTCAACTTGTTGGCTACATTCAGACACATTGAAAAACGAACACATAAATAGTATGACTTACTATACAGCCAAAGTGGGACAAAAAGAATCACCATTCTCTCTTGATTCTAAGACACATAGTATTGATAATCTAAACCCAGGCTGTATCTTAAGAATCAGCATATAATTTTAATTGATGTTTTATTTCCTTTTCCGTTCTCCCTATCTGTTTTCATCTAAGAAGAGTAATTGACCTTCAGGTCAGGAGGGGGGAAAAGCTGCAATTAAAATAATTCTGTATCTCAAAGATCAGTGGTATCTTAGGAAGAGAAACTGGAGCAATGTCTGACCAGAGCACCAATACCTGGTGCACAATAGGATTTCAAAATAAGCTTGTTAGACGAACAAATACCTCAATAAAATAGACACTGAAGTTTTTCATTAGGAAAACTGTCAAACAGGTTCTGAAGAACTGAATGTATGCTTTATGCAGCTCCCATACTTTCAATGCATGGGCTGTCTCCTCTCCTCTGTCCCCTACCCACTCCCTCTCGGCTGCAGATAAATTTTGAAGCAAATCCCAGCTGTCAGACTCTCTTATCAGTAAACATTTGAGGCTATATCTGTAAAAAGACAAGTAATATTTTTTTTAAAAAAAAACCTATTACATTAACATACCATGCTAAAATCATCACAGTTCCCTAAAACCAATATTAATAACTCCCTCAACAGCATTGCAGTATTTCCATTTCCCTTATTCTCCTATTCATAACCTCCATAATTTTTCCTTTTTGAAGTTATTGTTTTCTTAAGATCCAGATAAGGCCCATACCTATTTCCCTGTTTGTTGTTGTTGTTAAAGAAACTAGGTCTCATGGTGAGGTGAGAGTCCTACCATGTGGCTTCGCTTCATGGGATCTGTGCAACATTGTTTAGTACATGTTCTTTTCCCCATGCTTCTTGAAAGTGTATATCGGCTATTGTAAGGATATGCCGGCTAACTTTGGGTTTGTTTTTTTTGTTTTTTTTTTTTTTTTTGTACATCTGTCAGGAAGTATGTATGCCTGGTTGTCTAGTTGTTATTAGCTATTGATGATTGCTTAGCTTTTTTCATAATCAGCACTTTTGATATGACTGCCCCACATTCTAAAACTACCCCCAATATCCTTAAAAATGATGGGTCTGAAATGCTAGCTACGTCTCCTCATCAGCATTTGATGCTTTCAATTACAAGGAAGAACAATGCTTTCTGTTCACACCTCAGTGTGTTCTGCAGTGACTTAGGCATAGTGGGCCCACAGAACCACATCTAAACTAAACAGCACTACACAAGCCTTTGTTTCAGGTAACCACAGACAAAGAGGTGATAGAGATTGCAAGAATTTCTATAACGAAACCCTTGCTTACAGTTCTGAGTGTATGAGACGAACACCTAGACACATAAAACAAAGATACAGCGTGCAGCTGCAAGTAGCTCCCATTCAGCAGTCATGCATGAGGCTGTCGATGATGTAGCACATCTCGTAGGGTTCCATTATTTTTAGCACAACAGAGGAGTTATAGCGATGAAGCACCAGGCTCTTCCCTCTCCCCACACAATCTACTTCTGTGTTCATTTTAAGAGACTCCATACATACCCCCTAGTTTACCAGTTACATCCCATTTGGCACATGAAAACTCACTCACACATGCCAAGTACATGTACGGCAAAAAAAAAGGGTGAAAGGCTTGTCCTTGTCCTACACATTCAGGGAGGGAATCATGTCAGTGAGCAGATATAGAAACCTCAGCAGAGTCAGAGGCAGCTGTAGAGGCCAGAGCAGTCTCTATGCATGTGTCTTTGAATGTCCGCATCTTTCTGGACCCATGACTGTCCCTTGTTAAAGACTGATGCCATGACGTTTGGTCTGCATAGTCCTGCAGGAGATACAGTAGGGCTTTCCGATGTTTGCCTCATCACAAGTTAGTTTTCATTATGTAAATGCAACCTGTAAGTGTGTAAGTGAATGCATATAAGGTGGCATGGGTAGATAAGAACACACACTTTCTTTGAAACTAAGGTTTTGAACACCACCATCACGGTTAGGTGTGACCCATTCTGGCTCTTTCTTTTCTATTCTACTTCTTTGTACAAAATAAAATGATATAAAAATGCTGGTTGTGACCCACTAAATGTATTTTAAAATGCCCAGGTGGGTCATAACTTTCATCTTGAAAGGCACATCCTACAGTGATGGTAGAGATTGAGGACATCAAAGCCAAGGTCCTGGGTACCAGACGGATTCCAGCTGCATGGAATTAAGCCCGGAGGGAAATAAGCATCGAGCACTGTGGGTAGGGCCAGAAACTAGAACGCCACTGTGTTTGCCACAGGACAAGACAAACGCCTGTATGACCCAGGTGATGAGAGAAGCCCTTTGTATAGAATTTGTGATCAGGTGAATCTGAGAAGTAAATCAAGACCCTGCAGACATCCGTCAGGGAGAGAGGAGCCCACTGGTCCATTGCAAGCCTTCTGAACCCTGCCTTTCCCATTCCAGCCTTGATGGATCTGCACCTCCACACAATAACCGTCCATCACATCAACCCGGTTCTGTTTCTTCAGCTCGGCAGAGCACACTGTGCTCTCTAAAGCCACAGAGGGGAGGAAATAAACACCCCCAACACTCCTGCAAGATGAATTTTGCCACCTCTACATAAAACCCTCTGCACAGGGCATGGCTTTTGGCTTTTTGAGTCCCTACTATGAGAAGAGAACTTGGTTGAACACCAATAATGCCACCACTGCAGCCGACTCTGGCTGCCAAGCATGCTTTACCTCTTTCTTTATAAAGAGCTCCCAGCTCTAGGGAAAGGAAAAAACCCACAAAGATAAGAGAAAGGAAAATCCACACAATATCAGTAAGTTTACCCTTGGGATGAAGTTGCTTTCTCAGATGATGTTTTCACAGCATAAATTTTTTATGCATTTTGCTCAGATTTTAAGTTGTTTGTGCAGAAATAAAAACTTCCTTCTAGATTTTATTCAGCACCCACAGCATAGTTTCCTCCCAATGCACATACACACAAACAGACATGCACAAACACACATACACACATACATGCACGCACAAAGGGACATTAATATAACTAAAATGAGATTCTCTTATAGAGTTAGTTTCCCATACCAAGAACAGACAGCTGTTTTTGAAATATATGACCAACCTTAAGGTGTTTGTATATGAGTTTGTGAATATTTTGGGTAACTAAAAGAGGAAGTAATAACCCATGAGTCATAAAAAAAAATTGAAAAGATTATTCTGATGTTTGTTTATCTTGAATTAAATTTGCAGAGAAATAAAATCACTCTGGCAGCTAAAATTGCACACACTCACATTCTTTTGTATGAATTAATTATACTTAACTACTTTCTAATGTCCTGATTAATTATTTCCTGTTCCAGTCAGTTGATTGTGCATTTTGATGTGAAACCTGCATCATGATGAGAATCTTAGACCTATTTCTCATCTTGCTTCAGGCCCCCTATAGAGCTGATCCTAAGAAGGAGCTTCAAAGGATGCCCACATCTTCATCAGCACTCCAGGGGGCCTGTATCAGACACAGGTGACCACTTTGTATTTGTGGTCCAGGCCATGGAAGTCACCCCTTACACACAGGCAACAGTGAGCTGGAGGTTTAACGCTACTGCACCATTCGTAAGAAATAAAACTCTGTCCTCTACACACTGAGGGCTTATCTCCCACTGAAAGGACCTCCAGTGTGTACAGTGATCAGAGTCTTAGAAGGTAGAGTGGTCACTGCCATGTGGGTCTGGAAGACCAGAGAAGCTAACAGTACTCATTTCCTCCAGTCAGTTGTTACAACCCCAAACATGGCATAAAACAATAAAAATGTATTATCGGACAGTTCTGTGTTAGGTCTTCTAAAATCAAGATGTCAACAGAGTTGTGTTTCTTCCATAGGCTCCAGGACAAAATCCATTTTCTTGCCTTCTCTGGCTTCTAAAGGCTGTCACACTCCCTGGAGCATGATAGTTTTATGCATCTTGGAAGCCAGCAGAATAGCATCTTTAAATCTTTGACCTGTGCTTTTACACCCTCAGCTCCTGCTATTATTGTCTCCTTTCCTGATATGGACCACTGTGATTATATTGAGTCCAGATTACCCACAGCCCTCTCCCCTACTCAGCATTTCTTAACTTAATCACATCTGTATGACCCCTTTATCAGGTAAGATTGCATTTGCAGGTTGAAGGGATTAGGGTGTGTATGTTTTGGGGTCATGTGATGGCTTGAATGTCTCTTCCCAAACTCATCATTTTGAATAATAATCATAATGACCAATGTGATGGTGAGGCCTTTGAGGTGATTAATTGATGATTTGAAGGTAGGCATTAGTAACTTCTCTTGTTGCTACAATAAGAAACCTGGTGTTAGCAATGTAAGGAAAGAAGGGTTGGTTTGGGCTCAAAGTTTAGAGTCCACCATGGCAGAGAAGCCTTGGCAAGGGGAGCATGGGGCAGCTAACTACAATGTATCCACAGTCAGGAAGCAGGAAGTAGAGGACCCTTGGTGTCCAGATCACTGCACATACTGTATTCAGCTGGGGCAACCCATGGAATAGTTGTGGTCATACTCAGGATGGGTCCTCCTACCTCAATTAACCTGATCTAGAAACCCTCACAGACATGCCGAAGGTTGTCAGGTCCTAGGTCCTGTCAAGTTGGGACCGTGTGCCCTTCTCCACGTGTATTCTGTCACCATGAGATGCCTTTGCCACATTAGGACGCAGCACCAAATGTGGCCTCTGGCTCTTGGACTTCCCTGCCTCTAGAGCAGACAGACTTGAAGTGTTTATAACTTATCTAGTCTGTGGTTATTGTTATAGCAACACAGAATGGAGTAAAACAAAGTTCTTCATCCTATCTACACACTAAGTATGTGGCTGAGCAGGACTGACTATACAGAAGGCCAGAGCCTGGGGGTATGTAGCCAGGCCTGCCCTGGTCCTAGCAGAGAGGAGCAGGAAGTCTGAAGGTGTGAGTTCTTTTCTTGACAAGATGACTTAACTGATATCCCAGGGTGACTCTTACCTTTTCCCTGGTTACATGTGGCTTTTACATTCAGCTTCTCACACAATCCCTACAATTGCTGACAATCCAGCATCTTAACCTGTTTTGCAGTGTTCTCGCAGAATGTCTGAGGTTGGGTAATTGATGAAGAAGAGACAGTTACACTTCTTACAGCTCTAAAGACTAGCAGCCCAGAGTAGAGGGCTACGCCTATCGAGGATCCTCTTGCTGCTACATACCTCTACAAAACACAGAAGGGTGAGATGTCTTGTGTGCATGAGGGGGAGAGGCGCACAGACTCATTTTTATCAAGAATCCACTCTGGCAACAGCCACCCAGCTCTGGCTAGAATAGCATTCTTCCTTCCCTGAGGGCCAAACTCTCATGACCTAGCCACCTCCATTTAGGTCTCGTCTCTCAACACTATTACGTGTTGGAGACTAAAAGCATGTGAGCTTTGAGGAAGCAAAGAAGCAAATCGGCTTGTAGGTATGGGGAGGCCTAAGGACAGCAGGAGAGCCACATGATAACGTGAACAGTAGGACTAAACCATTAAATCAACACACTGGTGATTTTATAAAATTATGTAGTAAACACATTAAGCCCAGGAAGAGGCGTGTAAGAATCAGGCGGGTTAATGAGCTCGGTGACACAGACGTGGAGGTCACCCTATGCTCCCACATTGCTCCTTTTCTTGACAAGCCCACTGAGCCTGTCCCCACGAAAGACGGGTGCATCTGACATAGAGGCTGAGTCCATAAATCTCCGGGTCATGTAAACTATTTGTTTTTGACGCTGATTCCAGGCTCACCACGAAACACTAGGATAATTAAGCCTCCCAGGGAGCCATCTATACAGGAAGAGGGCAGGCTGTCAATCTCAGGTCTGCTTGACAGGCAGACTCTGGTTCTCACAGAAAATTAGCAAATCGGCATGCTGGCTTGCATATATTTATGCCTTGGGAATTTACTTAGCATGAGTCAGCACCTCTAGGCTGTCAATCTTTGGTCTTCATGACAGATACTCTAATTTCACATGAAAATTAACAAACAGATAAGTGGGTTCATAATTATTAATGTCTCATACGCTAAGTTAGAATAAGGTTGAATCAATTCTGACCAACTCACAGATTCCTGCAAGACCTGATTACAGTGCATACCTTTGGGTTCTCCAAGATTTCCATTGTAGGGCTAAGCATCCTGCCCTTCCACTTCATGCATGTCACCCATATATGTCATTTATCCACCCCACCATATAGTGATCATGTTTATGGTTTCCATTCTTGCACATCTAGCCCTCACACAGTTCTGACTCAAAAAATGGTTGATAAACATCTATTGAACAAATAAATGTGTGTTGTCCTGACCTTCTTCCTCCTACAAGAGAGTAGAAAATGGATACCACCATAATGAGAGATTCCAGAGTAGATATTGTAAATGAAGGGAAAGGTCATATTCAAGAAAAGACAGAGGAAGCTTTTGTGGCGTTAACAGGAAGCTGTTTCCCCAGGAGACAGCCTGTGAGACCAGCCTATGACAGGACAAGCCTGCAGCAGTGATGGGGCAGCCACGAGGCATCTCTGACAAACAGCTGGGCATTTCTATTTGAATTTCATGACATTAAGGCAGGTCAGCATGTCCCAAAGCAAGCTCATTTTGAAAAAAGTCTGTACTTTCCAATGTCTCCCAGGCTCTTCAGTTTGGCGTGATTTGAGATTTGTCTCCCTTTAAAGTTCACACCAGTTAATAAATTAATAAATCAACAACCCACAGGGGTTTCTAACAGCGCTGGCACCTCTAAGTCCTGGCCTACCAAATGCCTGGGCACTACAAGGGCATCTCAAGCTGGTTTCCCATTCTCTCTCTCTCTCTCTCTCTCTCTCTCTCTCTCTCTCTCTCTCTCTCGTTGTTGTCTTGTACTTTTTTGGAAACAGGGTTTCTCTGTGTAGCCCTGGCTATCCTAGAACTCACTCTGTACACCATACTAGCCTCAAACTCTGAGATTTACCTGCTTCTGCATTCTGAGTGCTGGGATAAAGACGGGAGCCACTACTGCTGGGCAGCTTCCTCTTTCACTTTTTCATAGTGTTTTGAACAAGTTCCCTAAAAGCAAAACAGTTTTTTTATAATGGTTGGGGTCAAACCCAGGACCTTGAGTAGGTCACTCCTCCCAATCCTAAATAATAATAATAATAATAATAATAATAATAATAATAATAAATAATAAAATGATAATGTGGAAGCTCAACTCCTACCTCCTCTCCTACCCCTCTTTTGGAGCTCCAGTGGGCTATCCCTGCTCTTCCATCCTCAAAGACAGTTCCTCTTAGTCTATGCAGGGAAGCCCACTCCCTCTTCAGCTAGATGCCAGGCTCCTTTGCCCCCTGGTCCTTCTGGCTAGTGGACTTCCTCCCCTGCCACCCTCTGCTGAAGGTAGCCTTCTGTATAGCCCAGTGAGGCCCACAGCAGGCAGGAAACTTTTCTTTGTGACTTCAGCCTACACATAGAAGCTTGAAGCAAAGCTGGCATTGAAAACTTTCAGACATCAAAGTACAATCTGACTTCACAGTCCTGGAAACTGAACCCCAAAGCACCTGACCCCACTCCCTCCCTGAAGCCCATACTTTACTGTTCATCATGAGTAATCAAGGCTTTTCTATCCTGAGGGTTGGCCCAGAAGGAGCAGGAAACGTATTAGCTGCCTCCTCCGGCAGCCTCAGCATCTCAGATGAGCAACTTCAAGGATTTCAGAAACTTTACAAGGAGAGGAACTCAGACAAAGTGAGTCATACAGGCCTGAAGAGGTGAGAATAAACGGGAGTGCATTGGCCATGGGTATTCCCAGCCATTTCCCAGACAGAAGGTGACTAAGCCTCAGTGACTCATCCTAATAACTATCAGGTGATCCAGACTACCATGAATTTCTGTAGACCTGATAATGGGAGTATCCCTACCATTGGAAAGTGCACTGGGATCAGGAGTACTCTATGCCAAAAACATAGAAATCTTTGTGTCTTCACATCCTGTCAGAATTTATTGAATAACAATAAATTCACAAGTTATGCTGGTTCCACTGGTTACAATTTACCAGGTGATCACATTTCCCTTGACACTGTGATTATCCGCAATCACACTTACTTCTTTTTCAATCTTAATTCCTAATATCAACTCTTCACACACACACTATAAAATGGCTACGAAGACATTAAAGAATCCATAGTTTTTATTTTTTATTTATTTTGGGTTTTTGAGACAGGGTTTCTCTGTGTAATTTTGGTGCCTGGATCTTGCTCTGTAGATCAGGCTGGCCTTGAACTCACAGAGATCCACCTGGCTCTGCCTCCTGAGTGCTAGGATCAAAGGCGTGTGCCACTGCCACCCAGTGTGAATCCATAGTTAAGACTACTTAAAGCTGGAGTTTGTTGAGGTAAATGCAGAAGAAGTCACCACAAGAGATGAGATATTATTGAAACCAGTCAGAGTTCTGCTAGAAGTGTGGAGAATTAAACTAAAGCTACAGAGACCAAATGCTGAGGTCTGCAACGGTGGCAAAGGACCATTTGGGGAGGCACATGTCTGGGTATGAAAGGAATGATAGATGGATAGATATTAGAGTGAACTATGTCAGGCAGTGGGAACTGTAAACTGAATCTTCAGAGACAGGAGTTGTCTACCTGTCAGTCCTTTGACCACACACACACACACACACACACACACACACACACACACCACATAGGGTGGACTCATGACAGGTCCTTGTGCCCATCACTATTACAGCTGTATTAATTTATTTTCTATTGCTGTGATAAACAGCATGACCAAAAGCCGCTTGGGGAGGAAAGGGTTGATTTCAGCTTATAGTTTATTATAGCCAATCATTGACAGAGCATGCCAAGAGCTCAAGGCAGGAGCCTGGAAGAAGGGGCCATGGAGGAACACTATTATATAAGTTACTTTTCTATTGTTGTGATGAAACACCATGACTGAGGCAATTTCTTAAAGAAAGTGTCCAGTTGGGCTTGTAGTTCCAGAGGGTTAGAATTCATGATGGCGGAGTGAACACATGGCGGCGGAATCAGTTGAGAGCTCAGATCTCAAATGGCGTGCAGAAGGCAGAGAGCACACTGGGAATGCCACAAGCCTTCTGAAATCTCAAAGCCCTTCCCCATGACACACCCCCAACAAAGCTACATCTCCTAATCCTTCTCCAACAGTTCCACCAAATGGGGACCAAGCATTCCAACATACAAGCCTATGGAGGCCATTCTGATTCAACCATCACAACTGCTTACTGGTTTGATCCCCATGGCTTACTTAGCCTGCTTTCTTATCCAACCCAGGACCACCTGCCAAGGGTGGCACTGCCCATGGTGCCTTCCTACATCAATTATTACCCAAGGCAATATTCTACAGACTTTCCTACACTCCAAACTTCTGGGGGTGTTTTCTCATTTAAGATCCTGTTCCCAGATACATGTAGGTTTGTAATAAGATGACAAAATCAGCCAGCACAGCTACGTTTTCTGTCTTTCCTTTTATGGACTTCTACTTCAGGATGTTATACTCTCCATTGGTCTAGTGTGTTTGGTAAATTCAGAAGCCTGGTTTGTCCAATGTGGTTTTAATATGCCCATGTACCCATGTGTTTCTGATCTACTTTGTTAAGTTTATAGGCAATATCCTTTTATTTGTAGGAAAAAGTTATCAGTTATTAGTTCCTCATGGTTGCTGCTGGACAGATGGTAAATATATGCATAAATGAGATACAGAGTCATTCTGCCTCAACATGGAGCCAAATGATGCTTTGGAAAATGGAGTCACTCAGGGCAAGGCACAGTATGAATGCCACTGTCTCACACAACTCAGAGAAAGACAGTAACTCACAGCAGGGCACAGCCTGGTCTGCACAGTTGGGTTGGGGGCCCTCTCAAAATACACCTTATCCTAATCCTAATCTTTGGGACCTTGTGATAGTTTTCTTTTTCCTTTTTTTTTTAAAAGGAATAATTGAAGATGTAACTAATTTAAGCTTCTTAGAGGCGAGCAAGCATAGAGATTGGCATAGCGCTCTTCTAACAATACCTAGAGCAATCTGATGGCAAACTGGGACTCTCACCTGCACCAGGCTGCATCTACCTGCTTTTAAAAATGGAATTAAACTATTTCCCTTAGTGATCCCTGGGTAATGCCAATTTCTACTCAAACACATCTGGGAATACATATGGGACTTATGAGTAATGGGTCAATCCAGGCTGCACCAGTTTTGGATGCCTATAAGGCCAACTGTGTCCTCTGAGTGAACCTTTAGAAAGAACCCCTACTTATAATTAAGTATGCATATGATTAAAACCAGATGCATCATGGTTGGCCAATGAGAGAGATAGAGATAGCTCTCTCTAAGAATGTAGCTCCTGGTAAGTTGACCACTCTCCAGTTGAAAGCTACACATCCAAGAATAGATTGGTCTTGAAGGATTAAAAATATATGACACAAATTTGGGTGGATGAGGAAGGGGGCCCATCTGGAAAGAGTTGGGAACTAGAAAGTGAATATGATCAAAACACAATGCTGAAACTCCCAGAGAGCTAATAAAAAAGTATGTAACACAACACACAAAAATCTGTTCCCAAAGGAAAAAAACAATCAGATGCATCATGGGAAGGCCCATGCATAGTAAGCCAAGGTTTAAATAATCCAAACATATCAATAAAAATGAAGAACCACATGCACCCATAAAAACCAACCTCTCCAACCCTGTGGTGGTTGGAATAAGAATGACTGTCATAGACTTATATATTTGTATACTTGGTCACCAAGTTGGTGAAGCTGTTTGGGAAGAATTAGGAGATGTGATCTTGTTGGACGAGATGTGTTGCTGGGGGCGGGCTTTGATGTTTTAAAAGCCATGTACCATGCCCATTGCACTCTCTGCCTCCCGTCTGTGGTTTGAGATGTGAGCCCTCAGCTGCTGTTTTAGCCACTGACCACCTGCCGCATCGACTCCACCATCGTTCATGGACTTTTACCCTGTGGAATTGTAAGTTCAGCATAAACTTTTCATTTTTTTCAGTTGCCTTGGTCCTAGTGTTTCATCACAACAAGAGCAAAGTAACTAATATACACTCAAGTAAAGGAATCCCCAAACAGTAATCGAGTCCTGGAATAGTTTCACCCATGTGGTTTTCTATCACTCCTTAACAGCATGTTTCTTTCTGAGCTGTACTATCTGTACACTTGTCTTTGAGTAAAGTTTCCTTGCTACTTTGCAATCTTTATGAACTTTTATTTCAACTCTTTGGATATAAAGCCAGGAACATCCAACTCAAACTCTAACCACAGGTAATATCTTGAGATAAGATTATTCTAAATCGACCAGAGATCCCTAAGTCCAATGACAAGGGTACTTGTGAGGACAGAATAGACATCAAAGAAATGGAGCAGAGATGAGGATCATGCAGCCACTAGCCAGGAACCCCTGGAGTCACCAAAGGCTGAAAGAAACAAAGGAGGATCCTCCCTTCGAGCTGTCAGCTGGGGAACAGCCCTGTTGAAACCCCGATTTTGAACTTCAGATCTCCATAACGGTTACGAAATTCACTTCAGTTGTTACACTTTGTTATGCCAGCTATAGAAAACTAATATAGACACCAAAGTCCCCCACTGAAATAAAATCTGGAAGATACATCTGTCCCCAAAATACTGGTGAAGTTATCAGGCAAATCCAGGTCACAGCAACCTGACAAGGCTCGGCTCTGTGAGTGTTGCTGTGTTGTTGAGTGTGCTGGGAGAAACACCTTACTAATCATTACTGGAGTCACGAAGGGTGCAGGATGACAGAAGAAGGAGGAAATGAAGGAAGGAAGGCTTATGGAAGAGGCTCCTGAACTGATCCTTGAAGGATGAGGAGTCATTTACATAAGGAAGAAGGAGGTAATATTGGGGAACAGAATAGCACAGCAGTTCATTGTTAACAGTAATCAAATGGGAGCTAGTGCAGAGGGTTGGAAGTCCAGGGACCAGGTTTTAGAGGGTGTTGGAGTCCAATAAAAGGTCATATTATTCTCTGAGAGGAAATCTCAGGATAGTGATAGAAGTAAGGGGTAGATAGACCCTCTAAATAAGACAGATGAAAAGGGCCCCTGGCTAGTCATGGTAACTTGTCTTCTCTGTGCTGTGGACAAATGATCAGAAAGATTCAGCTCTCTAGACCTAAACATGGAAACTTCAACTTTGGGTCCTTTATAAGAACTGTGGGATATAAGGTGTTTTACTTTACAGTCCAGGTCTTAAGACAACCAAAGGCTCACTTCTTCCTTCAAGCTCTCCCACAAACACTGTAACATCAAGAGATGGGGAGGAATGAAGCCCCCTGTCAATGCCATGCTGAACACTTCCTGGTTTGGCAAGCTTTCTCCCAATTGGTCCTTACTTTCACCCAATTTGCATAAATACAAACCAATCAGACCTATTGCTTCACTTAGGCACTAGACCAGCAGTCCTCAACCTGTAGGTCACCACCCATTTGGGGGTCAAATGACTCTTTCACAGGGGTCACATATCAGATATCTTGCCTATCTGATATTTACATTACTATTCCTAACAGTAGCAAAATTACAGTTATGAAGTATCAATGAAAATAATCTTATGGTTGGGGAATCACCACAGCATGAAGAGCTGTATAAAAGGGTCCCAGCACTAGGAAGATTGAGAACCACAGAGCTAGACACACATAGCTTCTTCGCTGCAACCTATCTTGCTGAAAATGTTCTCTTTCTCCTGATAAAATCCTCCTTGCTCCTCATTCACGTGTCTCATACCCTTGCAATTGAGAAGCAAGACCCCGATGCAGAGAAAAAGTAGAACCAAGGTATGTTTGGAAATGTGTCTATATGCATTGATCATCACAATGATCAGGAGGGAGCGTGGCTTAATGGTTTACAGTGTGATAGACATTCAGAAACATGTCCCTCCTGATGTTTCAAGGGAGCCTCTTGAGCAAAAGTGCTGAGTGTGACTGGAATGCACTGAAGGGTTTGATGGGCAGATAGTAACCACAAAAAGAGCTGACCTGAGGAAATCGGATTCAGAAAACAAAAACAAACAAACAAACAAAAAACAGGCACTGGGGCTTCTGGGAATTGAGGAAGGCCAAGTGCCTTCCACTGTAATAAAGGCATAATTCTGTAGGCTGAGGTGTGTGAGGAAGGGGTCAAAAAGAGGAGTGGAACAGGGGTCAGAGTCATTCTAACAGTATTGATGTAAAAACATCCGCTTCTACCTTTGAATACAGAGTGAGGAGCGTGTCTCAAATTTCTAACTCAGAAGGGTCATTCAGAATACTAGGAATAAGAGAAAAGATCACAATTCCATTTAGAATCTGTTGATACTGAGCTCTCTGAAGAGAGTTAAGCAGAACCGACCACTAGACGAGCAAAACCTGTAGCTGGAGATGCCATAGACCATCCTAACCCCTGGAGAGAATATTTCCAAACAAACTCATCAGAAGGTGGAAATTTCCTTAAGTGCACAAGCTGGAGCCTAGAGAACTCTTAAGGTCACCCTTAGTGGGTGGGATGCTTACAAAATCCCTGCCACTTCACAAGAATCTGGTTGTTTTAGCAAGTGTCAAAGGAAATCTGGAACTTCAGAGGAGAACTTTGTTTACATTCCTGTCAGTTAACAAAGGAAGATAAAGGCTCAGATGCTCTGGACCACCCATCTTCCCCACAAAGCACCAGGCTGCTCCTTGCATAACAAGCTGAGGAAAGGGAATGGTACTAAGGTTAAAGAGGTAAAACAAAGCAAACGTTGAGTCCCGCCCTTCAGAAGAGGACCCTCACTTATAGACTCCCCAAGTGTTAGACAGGGCCATGCCATTTTATAAACCTCCATTTTGGTTGAAATGTGACAGTTTCTAGATTCTTGCCCAACCCGCCCCCATAGCTGATTAGAGACAGGCTGACTGCAAGCATATACTATGGACTGCTTAACAATCATGTTGTGTAGAACCCCTTTGCCCTGATACTTGTAAGGAAGGACCCCCACACTGCCCACAGAGTCGTCACCATGCCACTGTCTGCTTGTCTGTCTATGGCACGGATAACTCTTTGAATTAATCTCTTATCTAAAAGGACAGTCAACCTCAGTATCTCTCTTGAGCCCTAAACCCAAAACCTTTCAAAAAGAATGTGGTATTTTCTTTTCTTTTTATTAGAAACATGAGCTATTTCTTTCAGATTTTGTTTGACCATAGAAATTCCACCACTGTGTCACTTCAGTTTAGAGGGGGGAATCCCCAGATCTCTTTTCATGTTTTAAGAGGTACTTGCAGCTCATAAGAGATCCCATAAATCCAAGGAGCTCATTCCCAATTTTCAGTTGTGTAGCTTTATATAGAATTCATGAAGACAGGGAACAAATCGCTTGGGTGACCATTGAGTCATTAGTAGTCAGCACACTATGTACAGTAGGCACTCAGGAAACATTTGATCTTTAAACAGTAGCACTGACAGAGGGAGATGGGCATTAGATACCTAACTGCAGCCAGCACTCCCCAGCGCTCTTTGGAGAAGTCTGCCAATGAGAAGAACAGGTAGCCCGAGAGATGCTAGCTGTCGAGATTAGTCTGTTCTAGGGAGAAAAGAAAAGTTGAAAGATTCCTTTGATCTGAGAACTGAATGCTGAATGGCTCTTAGAACAGGAAGCAGAAAGAGCAGAGGCAACAGTGATTAAGTGCCATGATGGGAGATAAGAAAGTAGGAGGTTTGGAAAGACTCAGCCAACACCAAATTCCAGGATGGGGGAGGGTTTGCACTCCAGGGGTCTGAAGGCTTTAGGGCTCAACACTGTCTGCCTAATCTGTCTAGAAGTTAAAACAAAGATAGTTTCTTGAAGGTCACAGTGGGTTAAGAGAAAGGAAGACACCTGAGTGGTGGAAATACCATGAGCAAAATTTCAAGAGCTAAGAAGAAGCATGGCCCTTTTGGATGGAGAGATATCAGAATGCCTATTCAGAAGAGACTTGGGAACTCAGGGATAAAGAAGCGGGGCAGTTTATGGTGGAAAGCATTAAGTCAAATAATTTACTGAGCCAGGAATCGATGATCTCTCTTTCCATCCCACAAAACTCTGTGACATTGGGACCTCATAACTATTGTACCAATTTTATAGCTGAAAGAAGTTGTGACCCAAAGAAATGAAGAAGCATGTCTAAGACAGCACAGCAGGTGGTGGTCCAGGTGACAGTGTGGGCAAGGTGACTTCCTAGCCTGGACCAGGAGGGGAAGAGATGGGCATGAGAGTACTGGGAGGCATGTCATATTGCCAGTAGCTGGGTGGGTCTTTGCCTCATGTAAGATAGCAAGTAGACACAGTGAGTTCTGAAATCAAAGCAAATTTAGTACAGGTAAAGGAGCCCTGCAGCCAACTCCCTAGGAAGAGCACCCCCGCATATAGGTATCCATATCACCTTATGGTAAAGGATTAAATTTGATACCTGTTCCTGGAAGGGAGGTAACTTCTGGTTGCATTAAGGCTCAAAATGTGCCTCTGCTAGGTTGTTGCCCTCCCCTGGGCAAAGATCTTCCCACACTAATTAATTAAGTCTGATGAGGAGGGTCAGTTCTAGGGCAGATGCACCACCATCTTGATGGTCCCTGCTCTTGATGATCACTGAAACCCCCCTCTTTTTCTTTGCCTTCTTTGCAAGTCACTGCTGCAACTGACCTGTGGGTTCCCTATCCCATTACAATAGTCCCAATAGGTGCCTTCTAGCTTGATGTAGGTTTTTAATACCCTACCTCTCTGCTGGCATTTGAAGGTAACCTCTAAAGCTTATACTGAAATGTAAACACCATAGTGATGGTTATTAGTGGGGTGACCCTTTAAGAAATGATTAGGTGATAAGGCCTCCACCACCTTGTAGAGACTGAAACTGTCATTGCAAAAGTGGCTCTATTACTGTGGACTCCAAGAAAGAAGCTTGGCACATCTTTTATCATGGAGTGATGGGGATGTTGGGAGGGGGCGGAAGGTTGACCAGATGCCCTCATCATACTTTTGGATTTCTGAGGCACTGAACCATGTAAACTCATTTTTTTTTTTTAATAAATCGCTCAGTCTTGGGTATTGTGTTACAGCCACAGAAAGCAGCTAATCCCCAGTAACTTCCCAGTCTTTGAGTGTAGGAAGAAAAGCTCTATTAAGTTTCTTTTTTCTTTGAAAGATTCATTTATTTTCTTTTTATGTGTATAAATCTTTTGCCTGAATGTATGTATGCTATTCACACCAGATGGTGCCCAGAGAGTACAAAAGAGAGTATTGATATTCCCTGGAACTGGAGTCATGGATAGCTGTGAAACCATCATGTAGGTTCTAGGAATCAAACTCCAATGTGATTAAATTGCTACCAGTCCACATAAATAGCTTAATGATGATAGGAATTTGTTGGGGGGGGGGTGTTAACACATGATACAGGAAGCTCACAATACAGGGAATAAGGGTTTTTTTTTTGGCACAATCCTGGAAGGGTGAGGAATAGTCCAGTGCTGTTCTCCTGAGAGTTCTGCCCTGATCCACACCAGGATCCAAGACCATGAGGTAGCAAAGAAAGAAGAGAGCACGCATGCATGCATCCCAGGTCTTAAGGGACCCCATGTGGGCCATGCCCAAGGGGTAGGTACCTAGCAACTACCTGCTTCCTCACTAGGGGCGGTGCTTCAGGGCATGGCACAGACAACCACCTACTACATCTCCCCCTTTTGTCTAAGGAAGAAAGTTCTAACCAAACACAAAACCATATACAATAGGAATAATTATCAAGGGGAAAAAGGGTAATGACATAAACAAATGGAACGTAAACAAATAAAACTACAACCAACAAAAGTAGCATCAAACAAGAGACACATATTAATATCCAGAGAAATCTAGATCATAGGCAAATGGCATGTTACAGAGATCATTCCAAAAGGTGTCCTACCCTGAAGAATCTGAATCTAATACGTAACTAGCTAAGGTATGAGAAGATTATAACTGTAACTGTTAGTCTTCAATCCCATCAAAGATCTGAGAAGGAATATAATAATACCTGAGAAAAGAGGAGATGGATGCAAGCAACTTTTGGGAATCTTGAGAGAGTAGACAGAGACAGCTGGCAGCTGGACAGTCACCTAAAGTTTCTCAGCATCGTTGCTGCATCCAAATTGGCTTCAGGCCTAGAATATCTGACGGACCATTTTCAGAAGCAGGAATTTTGAAAGACCATCTTATCCTGTCTTGGCAGAGTTCAGTAGTCACTTTTCTTTGTGTCCCGATCATCCAGAAAGGACAGCATTCATACTGTCAGCAGTCCAAGTAAGGGAAGTTCTTTGCCCAGCAGGCCATTTTGTGCCAAGAAGAAGACAAACTTCCAAATGGAAATGTCTTAGAAGCCCAACATTCTCTCGGGATCAAATTGGTGCTGCCAGGAGCAATTGTGTCTCACATCAACAGAATTCTAAGTTATTTAAATGCCATATTCTGTAGGTCTGTGAAGTGTTTGAAAATTACCTGTCTATCTGACCTATGTATCTATAAATCTGGACAACCTAACTAACATAACTATATATAGAGATGACAAGCATAGATGACTATAAATCTGAACCTCTTATCCTCTTAAATAACCTAAGGACTAAGGCTTCATGTAAACAAGGTAAATAGTTTGTAAGCAAATGTATAGTAAAAGGATAATGACCTCAAAATTGTGACAATACACAAAATATCTTAAACACAGGTAGATATGTATAGTGCAATATGCAATATGACAACAATCCTAAATATGTATCAATATATAATCCTAAAATATCCTAAAAGCAGTAGAACATACATACAATTTTACATTTGTATCAATATACAAAATATTTCAAATAAGAGTAGAAATATATGTTCATTTCAACAAATATAGTTCTGTATTTGTATCAATACACAAATTACCTTAAATAGGAATGTAGAAATAGTTAACATTTGTATCAATATACAAAATCCATAACAGTGCAAATTATCTAAGGCTGATATTTTACTAAATTAATTTACTAGTATATATAGTAATCTACCTTAACATCCTATAGCTATCCATTTTCCTTTTTCCTTTCTTAAGAAGAATACTAAGTCTAATATTTTCTTCCACCCTCAATCCTATAACCATCATTCATAACCTGAGAAATATGAAACCTTTGGGAAAAGGGGTGTCATTTTCTTAGAATTGCTTCCTGCTGTTTAGAGGGCAACAGTATCTCTGTGGGGTCCTATAAGAAAGCTCAGATAGTTAAGTCTCAATTGGACTAACTGTAGATTCTGTACCCAGTCTCAGAGTAATGCATGAGGTTGTCTGAGATTCTTGCTAGAAGTGTAGTATGATGGACCATCTCATCTTGGAACTATCCTGGAGAGTTTTCAGTCCAAGGTTGATCACTGAGTAATGTTCATGAATACCATGGATCATTCTGGACTGGGTAGAGTCATTGTTATAAGGCCCCATCTTCCCTCAGGAGAATTCAGAGATTGCTAGTGGAAAGACTTATTTTTTACTGTGGAAGACTTGAACATTTTCAATATCAAGATGGAAAGTTTTGGATTTATACTGGATAGAGAAAGAATTCTTCAAAAGCAAGGAAAAGCATAGTGATTAAATCGCTACCAATCCATGGAAATAGCTTAATGATTATAAGAATTTATTGAGAGGTTAACTCATGATACATGAAACTCACAGTACAGGAAATAGGGATTGTAGCAGAATCTCAGAAAGGTGCGACATGGTCCAGTGCTCTTCTCCTGAGAGCTCTGCCCTGATCTGCACTAGGATTCAAGACCACAAGGTAGCAAAGAGAGAAGAAAGCACACATGCATGCATCTCAGGTCTTAAGAGTCCCCGTCTGGGCCACGCCCAAGGGGCAGGTACCTAGCTAGCAGCTACCTGTAGCCTCACTAGGGGCGGTGCTTCAGGGGTAAAGCACAGACAACCATCTACTACAAACTTACTTCCTCCAAAAGAGCAGCAAGCACTCACTTTAAACATCTGAGCCCCCTCTCTAGCCCCCTCTATTGTCTTTCTTATTATTCTTTGTAGGTCTAGAGCCTGGACAAGGGCTCATCTCTGTTTTGTTTTAATAAGAGTGTAGTTTATTACACTAGTGTGTCTGCCTTTCATGCACATCTAGCCCTGCTCTGCCATATGCTCCTACCAGCCAGGCCAGTAGCGGATGGATGATTCAAGTTCAGCCTATGACTTTGAGATTAATTACTGCTCATATTCATCTAAGCAATCCCTATGGGATGAGTTTTTCATGCTCTCTCTCATGAGGGGTTCTGAGCATGAATTATTGAGACGCATTCCCCAGTAAGACAGTGACATCCAGGAAAGCAGTGAGCAGATGATAAGGCACAAAAGGGCGCAGTGAAGTCAGCAAGTGTAGAACGGAGATGTTGAAACAGGAAACAGCTGGATTACTACAGTAAATTTTGGAACAGGAAAGATATGACAGGCTTCATGGACTCTGGGCTCAAACCAGCTCTGTACCTGGCTGATATTTATCTTGGAGTTCTTAAGAGAGTCTGGATTTTCATTTTGTCCTGGGCCTTCTGAGTTAGAAAGGCCAACATGACCACTGTGACAATGATTTCTATTAAAAAGAGAAATACTGAAGCCACGCCTCTGTGGGGATTGAGAGTTTCTCATATTGACAACCCGGAGAGTGGCAGACCCTCCCTGCCGTCACAGCCAGCACAGGACCCTGTTCACAGCAGCCTCTGTAGAACATAAACTACATCACTTCAGTTTAACACTTCCAGTAGCTCCCATTGTCCTCTGCCAAGGCTCTGTGTGGTCATGAACTCACCTTTTCAAGGTACCACTCCTCTCAGAGCTGAACGGCATGCTTGGATCGATTCCAGTAGAGAATCTTCTAGAGTGGTTCTCAACCTTCCTAATGCTGCAATCCTTTTATACAGTTCCTCATGTTGTGGTGACCCCCAACCATAAAATTATTTTCTTACTACTTCATAACTGTAATTTTGCTTCTGTTATGAATCATAATATAAAGATCTGATGTGCAGGATATCTAATATGTGACCGACCACTGGGGGGTCGCGACCCACAGATTGAGAAATGCTCTTGTAGAAGAAATATCTAAAAGTAGTTTGGTACTGAATGGTTACAAAGAAGCCACTCTTCTCTGAGATCACCACATGCATTTGAAAGCTTAAGGCACTTGAGAGTGGGTAAAGGGTAAACCCCTCCATGTGGTGATATTTTTTCTGTGTCCCCCTGTAAAGCTTATCTGAGGATCAGAGGAAAAAGGCAGCCACTATAGCAAACATTAGAAGTCAGGCACTGGTAGCACACACCTTTAACCCTAGTATTTGGGAGGCAGAGATTCATCCAGATCTCTGTGAGTTCAAGGCCACACTGGGAACAAAGCCAGGCAGTGGTGGTGCACACCTTTACTCCCAGCATAACCATAGAGGTCTGGAGGTCTGTACAGACAGACGGGAAGTGATGTAGCTGGATGGAGAGAGGAAGTGAGAAGGCAGGGACAGAAAGGCATATAGGCATGGGTATACAGGAAGTAGGTCTCTCTCTGGAGGTTGAGGGTTGGTAAGACGAGATTGGTTGTGGTGTGTCCTAATCCTCTGATTTCTCAGTTTTAACCCCAATATCTGGCTCCAGGTTTTTTTTATTAATAAGACTGTTTAGCAATTTGTCTTGCACCTTGGGAACATGGTGACAGAAAGAATTAGATGTGAGGAACGTGGTGGAGGGAGAAGAGGAGAAGCTGGTCTTTGGTAAAAGCCATAGAGCCTTGGCCTTGATGGGTTAACACGATGATTGGGATCAGATCTCAGCCTGAACCATGCGACAGATGCATATGGCCTCCTTCTGCCCTTTTACCTGGCCTATCTCAGCCTCCTGTTTAAACAAATGCTGGGTCAATATTTAAAGATAATATTCTAAAGGTTGCTGGGCCGTTGGGCTGCAGGGCTAGACAGCATTTGAGTCTAGACTTAGCTCTGCTCCTTCCTTTACCCTTTCTCCATATCACGGTCTTCTAAGGTCTGAGACATTATTGCAACAAGCCCCTGAAAAGCGATTTCCTTTGCCTAGAAAATGTTTTTTCTTTCCTCAGTATTTGTGGTCTGGTAGCCACTGGCTCAGAAGGACAAGAGAGGATTATAGGAAGAGCCGGTACAAAGCACACAATAGACTTCTCTCTAGTTCCCAAAGGGAGCTACTGTGAGTGGAGGGAGGTGAGAAACATCGAAGTGTCAGTTCCCCCTGCCGCGTGCTGTGATGGCTCAAGCTTCTCCAAGATAAGCACTGTCTTTGCACGCCACTGTCCCTCGTTCCTGCACACTGGGCTTGACCTGTGTTGCCCAAGGCTGGGGAAGCAGTTGTCCTGCTTAATTCTTGAATTTACCATTTAAGGACTATGAGACCTTTTTGTGTGTTTGTTTGTCCACATTTAAATCGATTGCTGTGTCTGGTAAAGCTAGAGCAGGAGTGGTGTGCTACCAAGGGCAGAGGAGATAGGACTGAGTGAGACAATTTAAAATGCCTGACACCACACCTGCATAACACGTTGTAATTATTCACATGGTAGGTATCTGATGCTTGGCATTATTTTGAGCCGCTCAGCCCACTAAATGCTTCATAGATGTTCCTTACACTGAGCTCTAAAACCCTTGCTGAGCATCCTCACCTCTCTGTAACCTCACCTCCTCCTTTCTAGGACTTCCAGTATGCAGCCAAGATAAAAATGAAGAGAGACTTTCAAATTCACCATCCCAGGCCCCATCAAATATTTTGCATTGCAAACAGAAGCAGAATGCCTTATGATAGAATATTCTATTATATTTTCCTGAAAGGCTATTTTAAAATATTCATCTACCCTACTTAGTAAAAGGCGACCAGTTTGAAAAGCAGGTGAGTGATCCCATGAAGCTCTCTCTCCAGCCATAGAAGAGTGCCAGCCTGTGGAAATTTATTGGGTGACGTTCATGAGGCCCCAGGATCGTGGTGATGGCAGTTAAACATCAGTGAGCCCTGTGCAGAAAGCAAAGCTGATGCCTGTAGGAATGGGTGAGCCCCTGTGCTGTCTTTCTGTTCTTTTCAGAAAGATCATAGCATATTAATGGGGGGGGGGTACCTCTGATTCTTCCTTGATGGCTGCCAACTTAGTTTGAACATGCCATTCTTTACTCCCCCACACTGGTCTGTTTGGTTGCAGTGCAGGGAACTTTAGCAGGCTTTTTCCTCCATACCTCCCTCTCCTCCTATTTCTCCCCTTTTATTTCTTAACTCACTCAAGAATATTTGTATTCACCCTCTACAGACCAGGCTAGTACTTACCCATGTGAATGTTCTAAGGAGTAAGGACACTGAACGATAGTAAATTAGAAGTTGCCATAGGAGTGAGAAGAGATCAGCCCCACCTGCTCTGTGTGGGGTGAAGTCTCCTAAAAGAAGCACTTTTCCCCAAAGAGCCAGTGATGACTACTCCAGCCTATAAGAACTGGACAAGGAGAGTGGTGTGGGGTTGTCAAGGGCTGAGGCAGAGGCATGTGAAACTCTTCTGAGCTAGAGACAGGCAGAGGACCCTATAACATATATTGCTGTGGGATAATGCTCTTATACACTGGTTTAATAAAACGTTGCTTGGCCAGTAGCTAGGCAGGAAGTATAAGCAGGGCAAGCAGATGAGGAGAATACTGGGAAGAGGAAGGGCAGAGTGAGAAGTCACCAGCCAGACACAAAGGAAGCAAGATGACAAAGCAGAACTGAGAAAAGGTACCAAGCCACGAGGCTTAACATAAATAAGAATTATGGGTTAGTTTTAGTGTAAGAGCAAGTCAGTAATAAGCCTGAGCTAATGGCTAAACAGTTATAAATAATATTAAGCCTCTGAGTGATTATTTTATAAACAGCATGGGTCCATGGGGGGCCAGGTGGAACCCAAGAAACATTCCAATTACACTATATTACAGCTGCCCAAGCCCTTCTGGCAAGTCATGTCGACTGCATCCATGCTGAGGATGACCTTGCTCGTGGGTAACATCACGCCTGCCATCTCCTGTCATGATCAGAGGGGACTTTGTGCTATATTCTGGCCTTGGTCATAACCAATCACTTCCAGTTTGCACAGAGAGATATCCTAGCTCTGAGAAGCAGAGCAGCTTGACACAGAGTCAGTGCTCTGAGAGATGGGGTTAGAATCAAAACCGAGATTTCCATTTCTAAAGCACATGCTCCTCCTATAATACTAAGGTACCACCTTGAGGATGGCCCTCGGTAACTCTTCCGGCCAGAAAATGTGACCATCACTCAGATGTCAGAAATTCCTCCAGGGGGTAAAGACTGTACCTTAGAAAATAGTGTGATTGTTTTCTTTTGTCTCCACTATGAAAACAGACATTGAGCATGGTCTGGAATAATGAAAATACTCAAGACAAAAAAGGAGTGGGGCGGGGGTACCAGCAGCTTTGTCAAGTTGTTTTTACTGTTTACATTATGAATACTCTCCTATCTTGAATTCTATTTCTTAAACAAATACACAGTAAGGAAACATTTTTTTTTTTTTTTTTAAGTAAAGCAAATACTCCTTGGAAGGGGCAACCTTACTTTGTCAATAACAAAGGCGTTTACTGGGATATTTTATTAAAATGTTTACTTTTCCTTTTAATTATTTGTATGTGTATGTGTCTGTGTGGGAGTGTGTGCATGCAATGCAGATGCCCATGGAGGCCAAAAATACTGGATACAATAGAGCTGGAGTTACAGGTTACAGGGGGTCGTGAGCTGCCAGATGTGGGTGCTGGCAATCCAGCTCCAGTCTTCCAGAATGGCGGTTTGTTCTCTACCCACTGTCTCTCCAGCCATAATGGGAGACTTTTGTTCCAACCAGAGAAACAAAGGAGATGGACAGAGTTTGAATGTCCACACAAGTTAGAGATGGAGAGGCAGAGATGAGGGTTGGAAATCGATGGCATTACTTCAGGCTTTCACAACATAGAGTTTGCTAAGCCACAAGTTTGTCGTTCTCTGAGCCGATCTTTATTTCTGCAGGCCATTTGTTCAAAGAGTTGTGGGGTTTCCCCCACTGTGTGAAATAGCTTCATACCCACCTCCTTCAAAAGACCTTTGCAATCCCTTCATCAGAAATCATCCCTGTCTCTCCTCTCACGCTGTGGGTGACGAGATCTCTGTTAGTAATCGCTCACATCCATCTTGTTCTTCCGTTAATGAGGCTTTCATCTCTTTCCCCTTCAAAACACACACACACACACACACACACACACACACACACACACACACACACACACACACACATTTCCGAGAATGCTCAATATAATGTCTCTCCTGAGGGACCCAGGCTAGTGCTGTGTATATAGGAGGAAATTAATAAATGTTTAAAAGACTAGAAATGAACATGTGTTCTTCCCTGACTGAAGGAAATCTTTAGTGGGAATTTCTCCATAAATAACCTCCATGAGGAGTTTTGCAGTCTGAGCCTTTGAAGGACTGCTGTGGGCCTGATGAGTGCTCTTTGGTAGGCAAAGAAATGCGACCCAAATACTCTCCCGTGCTAAGAGGCGTCATTTCAAGAGACTGGGTTGCTCACAGGCAAACATTTGAAATTCTGTACTATGTGCTAAGCCAATTAGAAGCAATTGGATTTATGAATTTTTTATTTTTCTGATTGATTTTCTATTTAGTTTTCCTGAATAAGTACTTAAACATCTCCCTATAACATTCACCCCTTTTCTTGATTTCTCGTCCTGGAGAACCAACCTTTTGGCAATTATATGAGCCCTTCACACATTTTTTTTTCCCTTCCATTTCCTTTAAAGTAGTTTATTGAAATCCTCTTCAGATAAAAACCTTGAAATCATTAAGCAGATCACTGTTCAAAATCACATTAATTCTTCTATTTTTCTCCTTAAAAGAGACGGCTGGTGGACAGCTTAGAATAGCAATGAGGTATGGTATTTATCTATAATACCTTTTTCACCATGAATAGCTAATTATTTAAAGTCCCATTACTGGAACATTTCAATCATGGTAGGGTGAGGTATGATCTGGTCCTCCTTCCCTGGGGACATTCAGAACCATGGTGTCCAGCTGCTGATGTTTCCTGAGTGTGAGCCTCACAAAGCTAGAAATATGAGCAATCACTTCTTCATTCCTAGACTAAAATAGCCCACAGAAGCTCAGGCCTTGGCCATCATCATTTTTTTCCAGGGATTTCAGCACCTGCCTCAACTTCCTCTTCCTGTCTTAAATATGGCCACAGCTATTCTGGGTGACTTCACCTGGTGTTGGTTTATGGCTTTGCTATTCCAAGTGTGGACCATAGAAAAGTTACATCATCCTTGCCAGGAGTTTGATAGAGATACAGACTCAGACTGTGCTTCAGAACTACTAGATTGAGTTTTCATTTTAGGAATCCTATGTATAGTTTGGCTGTGGTTTGAGTATGCCTGTACCCTTTGGGTTCTTGTGTTCTGAATTTAGCCCAGATGCCATACCATTGGAAGGTAGTGGAGCCTAATGGGAAGAAAACAGGTGACCAAGATTGATGGGTATAAAAGAAGTGGAAAGAAGTAACACTGCTCTATGAACACTGAGTTTGCTCTTGGAAGAGGTTGATGTAACAAAGCAATCCTGGCTCCTCCGTGCTCTCTAGCTTGCCAGGCCAATCTCTCCCTCTCACATGAGAGATCCCTGCTGATACTATCACAGATAATATAATGTAGCCAGGAGGGCCCTCACCAGACCTAGTGCAATTTTGTTTGAACTACAGCCTCCCACACTGTGATCAACATCTCTTCTTTACTTAATTTAAATTGCTGAGTCTCAGGTATTTTGTTCTCAGAACAGGACCAAGTCCAGCAGATTCTCATACACATTACAGTTGTGGGACACTGCTCCACATTGTAGAGATGGGGAAACTGTTTCGGATACCTCGGAGTTCACAGGTAGATGAGGCAAAGGGAAAAAAAAAAATCAGTCTGGGGAAACCTGGATAGAGATCAAAAGAAAAGTGATTAAGAGTGATGTTGAGAATGTTAGAAAGGAAGAAAAACTTCATACATTGCATTTTTGCCAAAAAATGGCTCTGGGCACCAGCCTTTCTACTTGAAGCCAAGAGAAACATCATCCAACTGTGTAATTTGAAATAGGAACTGCTGTGTTTTTTCCAACTCTATTGGGGGTGGGGGTGAGATCAGGAAGGCTGGCCCAGCAGGGCAGGACCTTGACTTCCCCATTCCAGACAGATTGCAGTCCCACAAACTCTGCTTTCTATTTAAGAGCAGGCTTGAGGAAGAATAAGCCATTTTCACTGCTGTTTTCCCTTGAATAAAATCAGTGTGGGCTCCAATGGCAGCAGTCAAGACATGGGGTGGAGTGGGGGTGCTGGCTAACTTTAACAGGGTACTGGATTAGGTTTGTGTTTCTTTGTTCGTTTGTTGAGGTTGTTGGAGTTTTCTGTTTAATCCTCCTTCCCTAAGGCTGGAGTCATCTGGATGTCTGCAGAAGGGGAGTTGGTAAGTATTCGTTTTAGCAAAAGACTATTTCATTTTTCAGAAGATGTGTCCCTGTCAACAACCACAGCATCTGAAAATGAGACCTGTCTCTTTTCTGGCTTGACTCGGCTCTTCACATTGTTTGGCATGGGGTGCTGCTGATGGGTAGCTCATCACAAAAGCTCCAGACTGCAGCATTGCGGTAGCAGCGAGGGAACACACACAGGTGTGGCTCTGCTGTGCCTCCTCTGACCCACACTTTGTCCCGAGATGCAATCTGTCAAGTGCAGACATGCCGTTGCACATACATCCTGTGCTCCTACTCTGCTCTGGGTAAATGCCAGTGCCCAGAGAATATATCTCGGTGATCCAGGAAATCCAGGGCCCACAGCCAGGCACTGTGCCAAGATGGAGGGGCTTTCGCTTGGCCAACAGCCGCAAATGACAATATAGAATTAGAAGGGGAGTTGGGGCACCGCAGATCACTCGCCACTCCCACAACTCCAGAGACAGGCTGCTATAAATCACTCTGACCGCATCTAGGAAGCTTCTCCCATTTGGTCACAGCTCATAGTCACAGCGGCATAGCCAGGGTCTCCTGATAAATCAGATACAACAGTTCTACAATAAGGATGTTTCAGGGGAATGGGGGATGAACATGCATCATCTTAGCATCATCTTAGCTATAAGTCCCTGCTGTTAAAAATGGAGGAAAGAAATGTCTGCTGATTGCCAACCAAGTTGATGAATTTTAATTCTGCACATGTAGTTGTTTTTTTTTTTTAAATCCTCTTATTCCTCATCTCTCTTCATGTTTTCATCTAAACACATACCATAGTCCTACTTGGAAATGAGTAATATTCCTCTACTCAGACCAAGAAACTGAAACCCAGAGATGTTAGGAAACGTGCCTAAGACCATACAGGTACTAGTGAAGCCAGTGTATGTAGGTCCAGGAGTTTTAGCAGAAAGAATTGAGGAAGATAGATGGTAGAGAACTGAATTAAGGTGGAAGCGGGGAAGAAAATAGGAAACAAAAGGGGTGTAATGACTAGCTTTTGTCAACTTGACATATGCTAGAGTCACCTGGGAAAAGGGAACAATTGAAGAATTAATTGTCCAGTTGAAGGAGAGTCAGAAGCCCTATGGGTATGTCGATGGTTATTTTCTTAATTGTTCATTCATGTGAGAGGGCCCAGCCCACTATCAGGGACGCCATCCTTAGGAAGACGGACCTGTCCTGTATATTGAAAGTAGCTGTGCAAGCCAGGAAGCAGCGTTCCTCCAGGGTTTCTGCACCAGTTCCAGCCTCTAAGTTCCTACCTTGGAATCCCTCCATGGTGGACTGTAACCTGGAAGCTGAAATAACCCTTTCCTTCCCCCGGGTTGATTTTGGTCAGGGTTTATCACCAGTGAAAGCAGGACTAACAAAAAGCGAGACAGCAAGGAATAGTCCAAGTGTGGGAAGCAAATCAGCTTCACGGCCAAGACTCCCAGGTTGCAGCTTTGCTACCTCCAGGCTGGTGACGCTGTCCCAATCCTCTAACCGCAGATCCTCGATTTGCAAACTGAAGGCAGTGATCTCCAGCCAACTGCTTCATGCTTTTCATGGTTAAATGAAGATTGATCTGAACCACCTCCAAAGCTGGAGATGTACAAATGGGAGCTATTTCTTGGAGTTTAGAGCAGCTGTGCCCAGAGTGGCCCGTGTGGGGGTAAAGTCACAAAGCCAGACCCTCCAGGACATTGTATTTAAGTGTTGGAGGGGGACCTGATGAGTCCCTAAGTGGGATAAAAGGCTGAACAGTGAGAGCCTGTGAATCTTGTGGAACTGACCGCTGAAAGAGAGCTAACCAGGCATTTCTCGAGGTGGGGACCGGAAGGTATCTTTGCACTGAGATTCCAAAGCGCAGAAATCCCTTCTCCTACATCCTGCATGGAAGAATAACCATTGTTCTTCTCTCTTTCATGGGAGGCTATCATCGACTTCCCTGATTTACCTTAACTTCCTACTATGACAGTCTGGGAAGGAGTGAGAAATGAAAATGTCGTGAATGGCTCTGGGCCGAGAGCAGGAGGAAACAGGAAGTTTGGCTCTGAGTATTCACCATAGAGATTAACAGTGAAGTAATTCAGAAACAAGTGAGGCAATCTGGAGAAACACTGTTGTGAAATAAAGTCCAGAAAGCCAAGTGGAATGTGGTGTTTTTGTGCCCAAAGCAAAGAAAGTCATCTGTGTGGTTTCTGTGAGGGGCAGGGACAGTGCAGGAATGCCTCACGCTGCAAATCTAGAAGTTTCTTGATGACCAAGTAGCTGGAAATGAGGTTGGCTTGAGCTTAATTTTGTATAACTGAGCAGAAAAACAGAGCTGCATTTGTACACATCAGACTTTCTGATGTGTGCCTAAAGGGAGCTGATTCTCTTCCCCTAGTGGTATTGTCCAAAATAACTGGGCAACATAAAGAAAAAATAAATATATAAGCCCACATCCAAAGACCACTCCAGGAAGGAGGAAGTAGTCAGCCTTTCTCCCTAGGTTCCCTAGGATGGAAGAGAGGGCTGCATGGCATCCCAGAAGCTGTAGCTACGTAGGAATCTCAGGAACTTGGGAAAGAGAAGATCTTGAGAAGAGATTATCCTGGATCATCCAGGTAAGGCCAGAAACCAGCAGAAGTAGCCTTACCAGAGATACAGAGATTAGACACGTAGACTAGTGATGTGCAGGGGCAGGGAGAGCCCCCCAGTGATGCCTGGTAACCACCAGGAAGGCAGCAGATTGTCCTCCAGGGAGGCTGCTGAGATCTACATTTCAGCCTCTAGAATTGGAAGAGCAGATATTTCTGTTTGGGAAGTTACCAAGTTTAGGGCTATTCCTTACAGCAGACATTGTAAGCAGATTTGGGTGATAGTGATAGCATTGCTTGGTAGCAGAAATCATAAGAAGGTTCCTGGTTTCTCTCTTATGTTCAGGGCTGGGTACATTCTTAAGAATCAAGGAGGCAGTAGTGTTGATTGTATCTACTCTGTGGAGGAGGGTAGCATTTGAGAACCAAATGAGGCCACAGAAGACTTGTTCTTGACAAATGAACTCATTGAAATTAAGAACCAGTACTGATGGTTTCAGAGAGGGGGCAGCCATAGTCTTCAGTTTTGTACCCACTGATGAGCCCACCAAATTCCAGTGGATACTTCTAAACAGTTCCATGGTCATACAGATGGCCTTGGTTAAGTTCAGTGGGTCACTATACAAAGCAAAAAGGTATGGATATGGATGTGGGACAGAGACATGTCAGGACAGGTGGGGACTGGAAGGAATAGGAGAAGAGAAATATGAGGGTGATAATAATCAGATTAGATAGATAAATAGATAGATAGATAGATAGATAGATAGATAGATTAAATTGTCAAAGAAAAAATTTAATAAAAGTTACAAAATAAAAGGAAGGAAGGAAGGAAGGAAGGAAGGAAGGAAGGAAGGAAGGAAGGAAGGAAGGAAACAGGAGCCAATGTAGAAGAGTGAATGCCATATTCCTGGGCATGAAGAGCCAAACTTAAGACTGTAGATAGGCATCCAGGATCATGGTGAAAACCTAATAGCCCTGGAAGCTAAAAACCTGAAGCTCAAAAGAATAAGACATGACTGGCATCAACCAGGCTTGGATTTGAACACCAGCCCCATCAATCAGTTGCTCCGTCACTTGTCCAATCTAATCTTTAAAATGCAAATATTCACCTTCCCTCCCTGGCTGGCTGGCATAAGCTTTAAAGGACATCACAGAGCACATGTGTCTTCCTGGAAGAGCTGGGGAAATAACTTCGGCTGCTGTTGCCCAAGGACCCAGGGATCACAAGCCATGCCTGTGTGACATGAGAGCCATGATCCTTCTAGAGCAAAGCCTGCCTCATCTATACAAAGCACTCACTCTACCTGGGGCATGGGACTGGGTTCCTGCAGGAAATTGCCCACTGTGTGCAGCAGCTGCCTTTCTGTGCTCTCTGGATGACAAGGACTAGAGACATAGCAACTCCATTTCTCAGACTCTTCTCCCAGGGGATTCTGGCATACACAATGCCCAAGGGATGCCCACATGCGAGAAGAGTGGGTAGCAAGGACTCTTTTTTCAGTCTTCAGTTGGGATGCAAACATCAAATCCTGACTCCGCAGAGGTGGTAATGGTAGAACATCTGCCCAGGGCCATGGTCAATGACTGCTGGCTTGGGTAGGCAGCAGGAGTAAAGAGTCCCATAGGCTTAAAGGCAAGCAGGTTTCTATGGCAACTGGAGGGGAAGACTTCAATACCCAGTGTCTGTGTGATGGTGTGATGCCCCCCCCAACTTCACCTATAAATTAAATTTTTCATTTTTCTTTACTTGAAATACCTACTATGACTTCTTTTTCATAAGATCAGTTCTGTGGGAGGGCGTGGGGATATTAGGAGCATAGATTTAATGGCTCAAGAATATCTTCTTCATTGGGAAATGCAGCCTTACATTTAAAATAACAAATAAACTTTAATGCCAACACAGGGAGGCTGGGCATCTAGGCACCTGTAGCCACTGAGGATCATTGATTGCATCTGAGCTTGTCCTTAGAGGAAGTGCTGCAAGTAGGAAAGAGGTAAGGAAAGAATCAGTGGACAAAATACACATTTGCTCAGTGTTCTGGCTAGTTTTATGTCAACTTGACACAAGCTGTCATCTGAGAGGCGGAAACCTCCATGGAGAAAATGCCTCTGTAAGACTGGGCTGTAAGCAGGCCTGTAGAACATTTTCTTAATAATTAGTGATTGGCGTGAGAAGGTACAGCTCATTGTGGATGGTACCACCCCGGGCTGGTGGTCCTGGGTTCTATAAAAAACAAGCCACAAGGAGGAAGCTAAGCAGCGCTTCTGCGTGGCCTCCACATCAGCTTCTGCTTCTAGGGTCACTTCTGGTTTGAGCTCTTGCCTTGGCTTCTCTCTGTTGACTGGGACTTAGGATGTGTAAGCCAAATTAACCCTTTCCTCCCCAAGTTGTTTGTGGCCATTGTGTCTCATCGCAGCAATAGTGACCGCAACTAGGCAAATCCTGACTGTTTCGGTTTACTTAGTTTTTAAAATAGTAGTAAAATACACTTACAATGACATATATGCTGTCAACGTTGGGTGTAATTCTTCCAGTACTATTCAGTTTGTTTACTGAGACACTCTCTCACTGATCTGAAACTCATAGATTAGGCTAGCCTGTCTAGTCATCAAGTCCTGTCTGTCTCCCAAACACTGGGATTATAGGTGCCCACAACCACTCGGCTCTTTTTTTTTTTTTTTCACTGAAGGTCAAACTCAGGTCCTCATGCATGCATGACAAATATCTTACTATCTCCTACTCCATCTCATTTTAATCATTTTTTAAGTGGATGGTTCAATGGCATTAGGCATATTTACATTGTTGCATATAGCCATCATGATCCACTTTCAAACAGTTTTTTTTTTTTTTCCTTAAATTCTCACTATGTAGCCCAGACTGGCCTCAAGTACATAATTCTCCTGTCTTAACTTTCCAGGAGCTGAGATCACCACGTCCAACCTCAGAACTTTTAACAATTCCCCAAACTGAAACTCTTTTCCAATTTTATAATAAATTACTCATGTCTGCCTATTCCCGGCCCCTGACAGGCTCCGTCTTACTTCCCGTCTCTATGAATCTGTCCAACCTAAGAACCTAGTATATGGAGCTGTGGCGTGCTCTTCCTTTGGGGTGAAGAATAGTTTCATGTGGAATAATGTTTATCCCTGTTGCAGTATACGTCAGAATTCATTTAGTTGAGATTGTGAAATGGATGTCCCATCTTTTATTGATCCACTCATCTCTTAATGCACTTTCGGGCTGCTTCCACTTTGCACTACTGTGGACAATGATGCTGTGACACTGGTGTAAAAATATCCACCTGCATTTCCTCTGCTTTCAAGTCCTGTAGGGGGAAATGTTCTACTTGGAATCGCTGAGTCCCAGGGTGACTCTAGGTTTAGTTTGGGGAACTACCACACTGTTTTCTACAGTAACGGGATTCATATATTTTCCAAACTGCAATGGGCAAGAGCTCTGATTTCCCCACATCCTGCCTAGACTTGCTGTTGCCTGCTGCTTATCCAAGAGCTATCCTAGTGGGTGGGAACTGACACCTCATTGTGAGTTTGATTTGCGTCTCCCTAATAACCAATGATGTTGAACATCCTTTCAAGTACCTACAGGTCATTTATGTATCTTCTTTGGAGAATGTAACTTGGCTTTGAACATGAGTGAAAAGGAGAATAAAGACCCTCATTAACTAAGGAGGAAAAAGAAAGTGACCTTTTCCCCAACAGAATTTCAGAAAAGGAAACTTTCTCGTAAAGAAGGTATGAGACGATGCTCCCTATACACGTGGAGTGCAAACGAATGCAGAATGGCGGTCCTCTGTCAAGTCAACTAAACTTCATCCAGACACAGACTCCAAAACAAATGCAAACAAGTCACCAAATAAAATGCATAGGGCGCTCAACTTTTATTACAGTATGTATAAATCCTATAAGAATCACATTTCCCTTATCCTTCAAGTAGTGCCGTGGCTTCAGGGGATGATGGGTGCATTTCTAGTTCCCAGGGCAGGGAAGAGAGACATACGAAAGGGAGAGCAAATCAATGAGCTGAATAGAGAGCTGCTTACTGCTTCTCTGTCCCGCATCACACAGGGAGTCTTGGAAGTGTGCAGGGAAGAGAACTCTTACAGGAAGAAGGAAGGCATCTGTCTGAAATGGGAGCTCTGGAAGGAGTCTATCTTGAAACCCAGACACAAGAGAGATCTTTCAGCTTTCATAATTCCTTTCCCCACTACCTTCTCATGTTTTTAGCCTCAAGTGTGTGCAAATTATTCGAGCATCTGGGACCAGACTCATCATCACTCTCTACAGCTTTTATTGCGCTTTGTGCCATTCACAAAAGAATTGCAATGAAGTTCATTAATGGCCAAGTTATCTAGAATCTATATTGAATATCATTGCTCACTCGTTGTGTTTAGCAAAACCAAAAGGGAAAAGATAAAAAAAAAAAAAAATTGTGCTAATGGTAAGCACAAGCAGAGTGTCTGACACATAGCAGAGGCCCAATGTGTATGAATGGATGGATGGGCGAACAACTGAAAATCTGAGTGTCCACTATAGCTCCTCTGAGTCATTACAACTGCTCCATAGCTGATGCTCTACGGCCCTTCCACTTGCTGGCCTTCCAGCCATATACATAAGAGTCAGCTTCAGCTGCTCCTGGTTCACTGTCCCTTTCCATCCATCATTAGGGACTATCATATTTCCTTCCAATGAAGTCCACACTGTTTCTGCTCAAATTTCTATTCCATGGCTTAGTCTGGACCTTGTCATCTGCCTGCTCTCTTTCCTGTACTCTTTCTACACTCTTGTAGATCCACTAACATTCCAACACAGCGACCTTTCTTCCTTGTCAAATTGAATAACACCAGAAATATTATTTCTAGAAGCCTGTGTAACAAAAGCAACAAACATATACATGAAGAATGTAAACACAAGCCTGGTCATTGTACTACCATTTAAAAGAAAAAATGCCTATACAAGAATGATAAATATATCGTCTGTCTAGAAAACAGAGCATGATAAAGCCATGGTAGAGAATTAGGTAGACCTACATGAACTGACATGAAAACTAGTCTGTGATTGGCTGTTATCTTTTAAATGTTGCAGACAGAGCACAATGCCATGGTAGAAAATAAATTGGTGAAATGTACAGGAAAGAATCAATACAGAAGGCTCTGTTGCTCTACCCTGGGAGGTCTACCTCCCAGGTCCATGTTACTGACATCATGATTTATACATTAAGATAGCATCAGAGAACTTGAAATTGAGGAGCACTCTCATCATTCCCAACCGACAGAATGGCACATGCCTGCTTCTATGAATAAAATGTGAGTTTTTATGGTGACCATCTGCTTTCCTCCTGGGAGTCTAAAATTTTGATATGTGCCAGTCAGAGTGAGACTGTCCAAGATATCAACCCCATTCAAACACTGAACACTGAGTCTCTAACGTGTTTCCCTGGTAGATGACATTTCCCATGTCATCTTGGAGAATTAAGCTGGGACGGCACCATTGGAACTTGGTACTTAGCTTCTTTCAGGCTTTGCCTCATGAGCCTTCTGCGTTAGTTGGCCTTGCCCTGTCTTTCATTATAACAAATCTTAGCTGTGAATAAAACTATATACTGAAGTCCTTCTAGAAAATTGTGGAACCCTGGGGGTGCATACATAAGACACATTTGTACAAGCACAAGAAAAGCCTAGAACCGCTGAGGACTCTTAGTTCTTAGAAACAGGTTAAAATGACCACTTCCTTTCATACAGTGTTATGGGAATATGACTGAGTCTTTATTGTATGTCCCTTTGGTGATTTGTCACAGAAAACAATCACTTACACGAATGATCTCATATCACAAAGAATCCCTCTGAAGAGATAGTCTGCTTATTTTCCTAAACATCTCCAGTGATTAGCACTGGGCCCAGCACAGCATCGGTGACAGAAATGATGATATCCATTGAATCTGAAAGCAAGCAAGTAGATATACATAGAAGTAACTCCGAAATAACCCCAAAGATGTTATTTACATGTAGACTCTCCATTCCTTTCAAGTTTCAAACTATCAGTGCCTTTGATTTCCCTGCTTATTTTCATCTTTTTCAATTTGCAACCCCCATTTGGAAGAGAGAGAGAGACAGAGAGAGAAGGCAAAAGAATAAAGGATAAAAAGAGGAGGTGAGAGGCAGATGCCAAGAGATGAATGACTACAGTTTAAATTTCGTCTCTCGGCTCAGCCAGAGGCAAGCAGCTGGCCCTTTCATTTGACATGGTTTATCCTAAAGAGTATAGTATGTCTTCTTTCTCAAAGAAATCTCTGCTGGCAGCCTGGCTGCTGTATCAAAGAACATCCTAAGTGTGTGCTAGGGAGGGCATGAAGCAAATGTGGAAACTTTTAAAATTCTCTTCCTTCTGAATATGCAGCTCGGAAAGAGAGATGAAGTATGTGGCTAACTGTAGGACGCGCGTATGTAGAGATAAGCACAGGCTAGTGTTTATACATCGCCCCTGGCTTTGATAATATAGAGCTGCAAGTTTTTAAAAAGTCATCTGGTACATAAAAGTAAACCTGGTACATTGAAATTCTGCCAGCAAATTCTGAGGGCTGATAGAATGGAGAGTTTGAGGAAATCTAAGTAATTAAGGAAATGCGTGAGGATACTCAACTAATGGGTTGAGAGGAGGAGGAGGAGGAGTTTGAGATGCTCTGAATAGTAAACCTCTAGTCTGTCATTCAAGCTGGCACCAAGCCAGCCTTCCTAAAGGTCTTCTTGCTTAATCCTAGATAAACATATACTACATAAACAGACAGCAGCTGAGATGGCACCAAAAATGCATGCCTCACATATGCATAGGAATTGTGTATCTCCATGTCGCAACCAATCTGTGAAATATTCCCACTAGAAAACGAGGACATTCAATTGGTCAGGCTGGCCCTGCTCGGGCTCTAAGAATAATTTAGAGACATCTAGAGCCGTAATTTAAATAGCAGCATAGCTCCTTTCTGGGCTACTGCTATGTGGGCTTCCAGCCATAGTCTTAAGTAGGTTTTAGTCCTGGGGAAAGAGCAGAGTCTGTTCCTTTTGAGTGCTGAGGCCTGGCAGAAAGGTGAATCTATCGACTCCCGTTACAGAGTGTCAGTGTCTGCTTGACATTTTCATTACTAATAGTCACTTTTCAAAGTAAATTCACACTTCAGTTGCTCCTTAGTGGTCATAAATGGTTGTCAGACCTTGCCCAGGGTTCATCTAGATACTCCTTGGAGATATTCTTATTAACAGGTGGACAGATTGCTCCCATTCACTATAATCTATAACCTGCCTGAGCCAAATACAAAAGGGGAACTGCCCGTGATGATTTCTTCTGGAGCTGTCCCCAGTGATCTTGTACATGGTCTTAGCTGATTAATGAGAAAACAAAGACTTCAAGTTATAAATCTGAATTTGGAACTCAATGCAAAACAATTGGGAACTTACTGGAATGAACAGTTTGGGAACACTGCTGGCAGAGAAGAGTCTTGATGCCCTATGGCCGAAGTAGAGTTAGCTGGAGACAGCAGGAGAGGTGTTCAAAGGGTTACCCCGACAGCCAGATTGGTTTTTACTTCCGGTGACTTGGAAGGCCAGTGGTAGGAAGGTACTGAGCAATGGGGTGATGTGATCTGATTTAACTTTGATCAGAAGAAGGTAAAATGGAAGTGTTGGAGCCGATGGAAGAGAAGGTGGCATTTTGGACCAGGATGGAAGAGTTGAGATGATGAGATCTGGTCTTACCCCCAATGGATTCTAAAGGCTGAACCCCTCAGGATTAGGGGCTTTGTGGGGAGTGAGGGGAGAATGAAGGGGAGATGGCAGAGTCATGCCAAAGTTGTGATCATGAGAACCTGCAAGTAAGCAGCTGGCATAGTCAGTCTCCTTTAGCTGAACACTCCCAGCATGCTTTTCTGCCATCAGTGCTTCTGGAGGTTTGGGGACCCTGCAGACTGACAGCCTTTTTAGCGCAGGTCAATTGGAAGTCATACTTCCACTGAAGTCATCTGCCACGTGGCTATCCAATGAACCGAATCATTTCCACAGCAAAGGAAGGGTCAGAGGATGGATGGTATTAGTCATCAGTGAACTTACAGTGTAAATGTGTGTAAGATCTGGTTTGTCCTTAGCTCAGGCCTCTGCTGACCTCTGATTCCCGGAGAGAAAGAAAAGAATACTGGAAAGGGAATGGGTTCTATTAAAATCACTCAGAGAACGTTGTGGCAAAGGAGAAAGCAAAAGCTGCAAGGTGTGGTTGAGAGCTGTGAAACACTACTGTCTGGCCACGAGACAGCCAGTGAAATCTTCAAATCACAGAGGCTGAAGTTACCTGCGCTGGACCTTACAAGACTGGTCCTGCCAAGTAATCATTGCCAGGCAGGGACAAAGCTCATTCATGCCACTGTATTCCAGCTCCATACACTGTAGCTGAACTACTGGCTACAGAAAGATTACGGAAGACGGGGAGTCATTGAGCTGTGTACTCATTGCTTGAGCCCACTGAACTGGTAGGACCAGATCTTGGGGGCCCCCCAAAGACGGAGCTTCTTCTACACTGGATGCTCCCTGAGCTCCCGGAAATGCATGGGGATAGGAATTGCGCGTCTACACTGAGGGAACAGCCAAGGAAGCAATACAGTGGGAGCGCTTCAGGAAAACGTGGTTTTTCAAGGAGAGACGGGCTGCATGTTCCAAGAAAAAATGACAGAGAACCCAACTTGCACACTGTGGGGGTGGGGTGGGGGTCCAAACACAGTAGGGATCACCCCCAGGTAGGGCTGGAGTAACAAGTAGCAGGGACAAACCTGGGATAAGAGGGATAGTGGAGATGCACACTAAGCAGAGGAATCTTGAAAAGGTTAAAATACTGAGCTAGGAGAGCTTTTCATGTAAAAAAAAATTTAACTGCAATTTTTGCCTCTGAGTAAGGATTAAGTTGCAAAATGAGAGCAGCTCTGCTAATCAGGATGAGATGCGCAGGAGGCCAGCGTTTTGCTCTGGGTCCCAGCATACACAGTCTCTGCTGCAGTCCTACCAGCCCCAAGATACCCGCAGGATTTATGACCTTGGTGTCAGACTCAAACGCAGCTATGGCAATGAAGCAGCAGGGGCCCCGGTTCCTGCTAACCTCCAAACTGCTTCCGCCAGCCTCCAGGGACCTAAGATGCTTCTGGTGGTGTGTAGTGGCTTCCCTTCTACAAATAGGAAAGGAGGGTTTAAAATGCTACCAAACACACCAATATGAGTCTCTAAATAATGAACGGCTTCCCACTGGTGTTAGACGGATAGCAAAAGGGTTAGGCATAGCAGGAGCTTACAGCCCCCAAAGCTCCTCGGCCTCGGCAGATCCGACTTCACTCCCTGATTCCGGTAGATCGCAGGCACATTATTCAAACCCACTCACTGCTGTAGGGTTCTGCCTGTACTGTTCTTCCTTCCATTCGTCTGGAGAAACTTAGGAAGATGCCAACACCCGAGCTTCAGCCAAGACCAGTCAAATCAAGTTCAATGAGGGTGGGATGAGGGGTCAGCCTTACACTGTTCCATGCCAGCTCCCCTTAAGAACCACGGGTTGTTAGGTTCTGCTGCTGGGCAGCTAAAAACTGGTTGATTATAATATGCAGCAACAGCTGACACGCACAGACTCTCATTAGTAGGGAGATGACCATGGTGCTGTCAGAATTAAATGAAATAATATATGAAGTACCGAACTTCCTATATTAGTAAATGTTTAATAAATGGAGGGTCTTTTTAAAAATCACCATCATTGTTGCTATTGTACGATGCCATGAGGAGAGACGAGTTTGCAGGGAGCAAGCTTGGGACTTATAGAGTAAGAAGCATGGCAGGGTGGTCACAATCAAGTCCACTAGCTTTTGGTTCTTCTGAATGTGGCCCCTGGAAGACTTGAGAACCCTGGGTACACCCTGCAATCTGCTGAGCAAACATTTTTGGCAAAAACTCTTTCCACTTAGCTCAGAAAAGGAAGTCACAGAAGGGAGTGGCCTTTCTGGGTGTGGTTCTCCGAAGCAAAAAGGGAAATTTGAAAGAAACAGCCAACTAGACAACTCCATCCCCAGCATTGCAAGCGTATTGCTGCTCTGGCTGCTGTTGGCACTGCACAGGAATTGAATTGGAGGAGACAGTTCCTTTAGAAAAGGCTAGGGTGCCGGTGATGGGCAGGCTCCGCACAGTCCTAGAAAGTGGCTGCTAAGTGGGATATAGAAAAGCACAAGAGAACAGGGGTCATCAGGGAGATCCTGGGTCTGTGGGGACCCCCCCCCCATCCTTCAAGGCAGAGTCAGCAGCTGTAGACTTGACCTTCCTGTCTCTCTCACTGACATGCTGTTTTCCTAAATCAGTCTCCTCTGTGAAACAGGACAGAGCTACCACCTACCAGCTATTATCTGCCTGGACAACATCACACAGCACCTCTCTGACCCTCAGGGAGCTCTTTTGCAGACCTGGACTAATATTAAGCCCTTTGAAGTCTGCTTCTTGAGCAAGGGGCACATTCAATGATTGGATTAAAGTCAAGGAAATGAGGCCAATGTCCTGTGACAAGTCCCACGTTGGTCCCCCTGCCATGGTACAAACTCCAAAAACACCAACCTCCAACCGGGGCCAGATGTTGAGTCTCTGTTTCAGTGTCCGAGGGATCTGTCAGTGTGGACTACAGTACAGGCGGCCTGGTTAGACAAAGCTGTTGAGGACGTGTTTGCTTCATATTGATGGGGCTACCTGTACATGAAAGCCTTTCATTCTTTCTCTGTGTCTGTTCATGTGTGCAGGAGTGTATCTACATGTACACACATCTGTGCAGAGGCCAGAGGCCAATCTTGGTTGTTGTTCCTTTAGTGCCAACCACCTTGGATTGTTTATCTATCTATCTATCTATCTATCTATCTATCTATCTATCTATCTATCTAGTGTATGTGTGTGTGTGTGTGTGTGTGTGTGTGTGTGTGTGTACACCTGTGCATTTGCCCCTGTGGAGGCCAGAGATTGATTTCAGAATTTCTTCCTTATTTCCTCATTCTGCACTTTAGGTTTTGGAACAGGGTCCCTTCTCTGACTTTAGAATTCCCTGAATGACTAGGCCAGCTAGAGGGACCTTCCTAGCTCCACAACCCTACCTTGGGGTTACAATTACTTGTAGTCTCAGAGTCATGTGGTTTTGGAGATCTGACCTCAGCTCCTCATGCCTGCATGACAAGTGTCTTATCGACGGAACCACCACCCCAGATTCACCTCCTCCACTTGCTTTTCGAAATACTGTGTCTCATGGACTTGGACCACTCTGAATAGGACAGGCTAGCTGCCTAGTCAGGTCCAGGAATCCTATCTTCAACTTCCCAGGGCTGGGATTCCAAGTATATGGCACTATAGCCAGCTGCTCTCTACATAGGTTCTAGAGGATGGAACTCAGGTTCTCATGACTGCAAGGCAAAGACTTTATTGACCAGCCTAGGACTCCTCAGTTCTCTAAGGACATGGGTTCAAATCACACAAGGGAAGCTGTCTTAGCTACTTTTCTTCTGCTGTGATAAAACACCATAACCAAGGCAACTTACACACACATACACACACACACACACACACACACACACACACACACACACACACACAAGCTTTGTTTGGAGGCTCACAGTTTCCAAGGGTGAATCCATTACCATCATGACAGCAGCAGACAGACACAGCACTGGAGCAGTAGTGGAGAGCTCCCATCCTGAAAGAACAACCACCACAAGGGGGAGGGAGGGAGGGAGAGGGAGGGAGGCAGGGAGGGAGGGAGGGAGAGAGAGAGAGGGAGAGAAAGAGAGAGAAAGAGAGAGAGAGAGAGAGAGAGAGAGAGAGAGAGAGAGAGAGAGCGCACCAGCTGGGAATGGCATGGGCTTTTGAAGCCTCAAAGACCGCCTTCAGGGACACACTTCCTCCAAAAAGGCCACTCCTCCTAATCCTTTACAAACAGTTCCACTAACTGGGGACCAAACATTCCAACTCATGAGCCTGTGGAGGCCATTCTTGTTCAAACCACCACAGATGCCAAAGCTGCTGTTATCTGAGAGGCCCATCATATAACCCAGCCCTAAGCACACAGGAAGCACTTCCTGTAATGACTGCTCACTGGGTGATTACTAGGAATTAATTCAGTCGAGAAGATCGTCAATAGATGGCCCACTGAGAGTGGTCCATTAAAGGAGAACTACTCTTCACTTCAGGTGTGATAAACAGTGTGTTTAAAGTATTCAATACTATAATAAAGGTTGTCATTAAGTGAGGCAACTTGGCATCTTAATAACTACATGCTTGAAAAGATTTAAACTTCAGACTGAGACACTGGGTAACATTCATAATCCCTCGAATGGGTTTCCTTTCTAGAGGAAAGAAAATAATGTTGGCAGACTCTTCTCCTGAGGAGCTGACAGAGCAGATCTGTCCCCAGATCTTTCTGAAGTTCGAAGTAGGAGGTGACTTTGAGCACTGCCACTGTCTTTTGTGCTCTGTGTTTCCTGCTAGCTTAATTAGTACCATATTCCTAGTGGACGAAGGCAGAAGCAGGAACTGGAAGAAAGGCCTGGGGAATGCTGGGCAGGGACCTGCTTGCCCCTGCAGTATGCAAATCACTTAGCAATGCACAGAGGGCTTTGAGAGAATACAGTGGGGCTTCCCAGATCAAATATTTTCCATTCTGCTACTCATTATTAGAAAAAGAAGGGGTTTTGTCTATCATTTGTACTTCTCCTCTCCCCATCTTTGTGGAATTCACACACACACACACACACACACACACACACACACACACACACACTTAAAATCTAATGTCTTTGTTCCCTGTGGATTTTGAGTAAATGCTTTTTTTTTTAACTAAGTGACCTTCAAATACCTGTTATGATTACAAACCTTCAGCTCAGCAATTTATAAAACAGACATATACTGTTCATTTTTATTCCTTCCTGGTGATGTAGATAAATTGCCAGGCATTTGAAAATGGATGTTGACATGGTCAAGCATGCCCCTAAGACTTGGCATTGTGAGTGTAATATTGAGCAAAGGTAAGAAACCGCATTCATTAGCATACTTCTTCGTGTGTGAGCACACTGGCTTTGATCATAATTTGTGGACAGTGTTTATAGAAAAAATATATTAGCCAGATAGTTTTGTCCTAGGAAGCATGTAGGCCCCAGAGGCATAAAATGAGTCTGTCAGAACCAGCTGAAGTCTCTCTGCCACAGGCAATCACACTGCTAGACTGACCTCCAACTGTGGCTGTTCCTAGTTTGGTATGTTCTCGGAGCTCTCTGGTGGAGATCACAGGCTTCAGGATGAAACAAAACACAGTGGAAATTGTAAGGGATGTTTCTAAGCTTAAAACTGTCGAGAAAGTTTAGCTTCAAGTAGGTGAAAAACCTTGGTTCATATGCTGTTGAGAGGACTCATGTGTTCATTAGTCTGGCTCTCTCCTCTCCAAGATTCAGTGTGAGCAATGGTGCCCAAAGCACTGGGTCTTCTTTGGAACTTCTTCCAGCTTCTTACCACCCCTGAGCTGATCCATGAAAACAGTATGGGTGGCCTGGTCTGCCACTCCAGGCAGAGACAAACAGAGCAAGGATGTAGCAGAAATCTTAAATGGTCTTATTAATAAAACAAACCTGAGGCCAGTTATTGGAGTGAATGCTGGAAGATCAGAGAGGCAGAACAAACCACATCTTCCTCACCTTGCCAGTTCCTAAGCTGATCCTGTTTCCTCAGACTGGAAGCCTCTGTGTCCTCAAATCCGAATGGATGTCAGCTGAACTACTGCTCAAAAGCCTGAAAGCTTATCCAGCCAAATGATTAACCAGCCAAGTGCTTCTAGTTTCTGGTCTTCATGCCTTATATATCTTTCTTCTTTCTGCCATCACTCCCTGGGATTAAAGGCGTGAGTCACCATGCCTGGCCTTTCCAATATGGGCTTGAACTCACAGAGATCCAGCGGGATTTCTGTCTCTGGAATGCTAGGATTAAAGGCGTGTGCTACCACTGCCTAACCTCTATGTTTAATATTGTGGCCGTCCTGTTCTCTGACCCCAGATAAGTTTAATAGCATGCACAATATTTTGGGGAACACAATACCACCACACAAGTCCTTCACTTTATATACATGCTCAGATCCTCCATTTTATATAAATGTATTGACTATCCAGTATATATGGGCCATTAGCTCTTTAACACTAAAGAAGAGAAGAGGATGCCCAGAAAAACAGCTCAGTGGGTGAAGGTGTCTGATGCAAGCCTGAGGGAGCAAGTTTGATTCCTGGAATCGACATGGTGAAAGGAGAGAACAGATTTCCATGTGTACACACACACACACACACACACACACACACACACACACACACACACACACACAAAATGCTAAAATTATAAATATTGAAAGAAGAGAGGAGTAGAAAATTCAGAGCAGAAAAGGAGAGGAAAAACCAGAACTAAAAAGAAGAAAAAAAAGAGTCATGTAGGATGACACACACCTCTAACTCCAACACTGGGGGAGCAAGAAGATCCTAAGTTGGAAACCAGTCTGGACTATTAAGTGAGTTCCAGACATGCATAGTGAGTCCTTGTCTCGAAAAGAAAAATGATGGTGTCTCATAGCAGACAAGGGTAAATTAAAGGAAAGCAAAGAAAGCCTACTTCTAACAGGGCAGCCTTGAGCCAGTCTTACAAGTTACTCTCCTGGACACAGCTTGGTCTGACCAAATCCCTCAGTCTCCTTTCCTCTAGCTAAACTCCATACCAGGGAGCTGGAGAGATGGTTCCATGGGTAAGAGCTCTTGCTGCTCTTGCAGGAGACCTGGGTTTGGTTCTCAGCATCCTCGTGGAGGCCCACAACCAGTTGTAACTTCAGTGTCAGAGTATCTGAGACTTGATAGGTACCAGACACACATACCTATAGGCAGGCACCCATACAAACAGGAGAAATCAAAATAAAGTACATCTTTAAAAAGAGCAAAAAAACCAAACACTTCACACCAGGAAGGGTTCACCCCTGGAAAGGAGAGTATGATGGGGTTCCGGGCACCACCAGCACTCATCCGGATGTCTTTGCAGTGCCTTGGACTTGCTGAAGTTGCATCAGGAAAGGTGCAAGGCCATTACGCTCAGAATGCACCTTAATCGCCTGTGATCTCAAAAGCTAGGCAGGGTCAGGCCTGTTTAGCTCTTGGATGGGAGACCTGTAAAGGACCCAGAGCTGGAGGTTGAGGGGGGTGGGTTGGAGCACTGGGAGTCAATTAGTTAATCTGATACCTGCCCACTCCGCTGTGGGGTGAGGGGAGAAGCATCCAAACCATGGTCAGAGATCCAGAGGCACAGACATGACTGGGCCACCCCAAGTTTCTGTGGCTAGAGCCCAGGGTGAGAAAGACATCAGCCCTGTCTGCATGGGGGTTAATGTCTAGCAAGGGAGATCGCCCTTAATTAAATATTAATATAAGTAATATTTGCCTTTACTTGAATGACTGGACTAAGTGCAGGGCAATCATCCTCCAAGAGCTTGGGCAGGCACGGTGTTCTTGGCAACATCTCCTTTCTGAATTCACACTTAGTTGGAAGATGAAAGTGTATGCACAGCGTCAGAGGGACTTGAAAGACCATCTGGTCCCCCTTCCCTTAGCTCACAAATGAGTGCACTGACACAAAGCCAGGGGGCAGCTTGCCATGATCACAAGGCTTCTGAGCCCACGAATACAACTTGAGGGTGTCTACCAGACCACATGCAAGATGCAAATGTGTACCCTAACACACGGTAATTATACAACACGCATAAGTTCATTAGGGGAAATGAGGAAGTGGAGAGATGCAAAGTCTCAAGTCTCAGTGGCAGCATTTGTTATTTTGGAAGGCTTTTCTGCATCGCATAAGAACTTGAGCAATCCTGGGAATCCCCTTTAAACCAAATGATGAAGCTGCATAATAATGACCTGACTCACAAGCAGCCAGGAATTTGTACAATATTTCTGCAGAGGCCCTTGTGCAATTCTTCTGTGAGGCCTGTGCCTTCCTGGGAAAACAGGTTTCTAGGTCTCCAAATGACAGACCTTTGCTTTAGATCAGCTCTTTCCCGGATACACAGAACTCTCATTCAGACAAAGGATGCAGGGGAGGGTGTTTTATTGCATTCAAACTAGAGTCTAAATGATTTAGAGGAAGCTGGTACTAGTGACTATCCAGAGAATAACCAAAAACTCCCTGACATATTTTGTGAGGACCCCACCCCCCTCTAAGAGGGCTGGTGTTCCCAGTAGACCAGGATGTTCTTGAAGGCTTGGTAGCTGGCTGCTTCTGATCAGAAAGGTCATCCTGCTTTAGCTTGAGACTTCCCAGATGCTGTCCAGTGCCCTGGGCGATCTGTACACACACTGCCTGCTGAGCGTTCATGGCCTTTATTTGAATATTCTATCGAAACTGTGGCTGAAGTTGGATGATGAATTACACCCAGTGAAACTGATACCAGCAGGGACTATTTGATTAGTCAGAGTGCCAAAACTGTAAAAGTGTGTGAAATAAAACTGAGTTTGGAGCACACACAAGGTCTTGGTTTCAATCCAACACCATCAAAACCAAAACCAACACCCAAATGTTGTGACCGCAGTTGCCTTGTGTTTCAATTCCCTCTGGTTCTGCCTGGTGCAGCCTCCTGAATTCACTGCTGGGGTAAGGTGGTTGGAAGAAGAATGTGCACATGATTGGGTGGCCCTTGGATTTCTGCCTCCAGTGTTCTCTGGATCCCTTTGCTGTCACTAAGGGAACTGACCCAGGAAGGCAGCCTCTTCCTACTTCTTTTCCCCACCTTCTCCTGAACCAACGGATTGATGATGAACTACAGGTTATCACAATACATTTGGCATAAAGTGGCTTCTTCATTGGGTAGTTGTACACACACACACACACACACACACACACACACACACACACACACAAGCCAAAAATAAAATCTAGAATTTGCATGTTTTAAAAACCATCTTGACTGCAGGGAGCCTGACCCCAACGACTTGTGATGTCTTATGCAAACATTTTAAGGCTAATTCTTAATTACCCATCATAGTACCCAATGCCAAATGACCAACCTCCAAACAAAACATAGAAAAGGAAACAAACAAACAAAGAAACAAAGAACCAAGTAGGTGCAAAATTTAAACGGTATAGTGGGATACAAGCTTATCCATCCAAATAGGAACCCCCACATGAATATACCAGAGCAAAGAAGAGTTCTCTTAACTGTTATAAAAGAACTACTATTCCCAGAGAGGAGTGGACAAATCTACCCACCCCCTCTGCCTGCCTGCCTATCTCTCTGCCTCTGTGTGTGTGTGTGTGTGTGTGTGTGTGTGTGTGTGTGTGTGTGTGTGTGGTGTGTGTGTGTGTGTGTGTGTGTGTGTGTGTGCAAGCTCACGCCTGTCTGTCTGCCTGTCTGTCTGTGTCTGTCTTTACTGACAGTGTATTCTCTTTAATAAACGTTCTTAATAAAACTTCTCGGTGTCTTTTCTGGGATGGTAAATACATTGACCCTCACGCCTCTAGCTTGTCACCATCATTCCTGGAATGACAACATTGTTTATTCTGTTGCAAAAGCCAACATTGCTCAACGGCACCTAGCTCCATTGAAGAGGGTCATGTAGCTAAGCGGGGATACACAAACCTCAAATATGAAGGATTTTTCAATGAGAAAAAGCACAGCTTACTGAGGGTCCTGTCTAGGAGTTATCTCTCTATTTTATTGTCTTTGAGCTCTTTTTTCAAATCTATCACTTCTAGAAACTGATCGGAATGCAAGGTTCTCTTGTGCATAAAAAGGAAATCAAATTATGCAACGAAACTGAATATTGCCCTGTGGGTATTCATCTATTCATCCCAACACTCATGATTGCTTATATATGTGCTTGCTTTGAATTCTCATTTGAACCCAGTAGAGCATCTCACTGACTTTCTCATTAATTAATGCGTTAAATAAAATCTTTGACATTTGTTCATTTGATATTTGTCTGAGTGTCATGATTTAAACTATATAAAAAATACTAGGCTTTAAACTAACAGTAAGCCATGTCTCAGACAATACAGCTATAGAAGTATTTTTAAATATGAGTCACAATGATGAGAAACGTGGGATGTTCTAACAAGCTGACTTCCATAAACTGCTGAAGTTGATAGCAGAAAGGACCATTAGCTAAAGGAACATCACTAAAAGGAGCCTGTGAGATGCTGGATTGTAACACACAAAGGGGGCCCATGAAGCAACTGTGTCAGTGGACTGGGATGCCCACCTGGTTGGTCTTGTTGTCACATATCATGTCTTGACAACACTCACTCAGATCAGCATTTACAAGTCGAAACAAAACACTCTCCAACGTAAGGCACCTTCTGGATCATTTCCCATCCCAGAGTTACAGGACAGTTGCTTCCTGCCTGCCCACCAGCTCATATGGAATACCACTTCCTTATGGAAAAAAAAAATGGTAAAGTCTCAGTTCTGATTTGAATGTTCAAATTAATGCTGACATTCATTACACAAATGCAAACGGATTGTCCAACAGTAATATCCTTTTCTATTTTTAAGGGAAGAGCTTATGAAATTGTCTTAGCTGGTCTAAAAGTCCAGGGTTCAAGCAATCCTTTTTCCCCTCAGCCTCCCAGGGAGTTGGCGCTACTCATGTGCAGCACTATGCCTGACTTATTTATGATCCTATTTAATTATGCTTGATTTGATTTCATTTGATACATGGCAAAAATTAGATGTTTAGTGAGTAGCAGGTTATTTTTAATAAACTTTATTATTTGCAAACTATTTACCTCTTATCCCATAGTAAAATTCAATAACATTGATAACATGAGAGGAAAAAATTCCTCTAGAACAGACTACTTGAATTTAGTCTAAAAGTCTTTTGGAGTGGGTTCTTTACCCGTGTGGGCTACCTCAATGATGGACTTCCTTTTCTTTCTTTCTTTCTTTCTTTCTTTCTTTTTTTCTTTTTTTTTTTTGTTTGTTTCATTAAAAAAAAAAAAAAAAGGCAAGGAGATATCTCAACACCTAATTTCTGTTCAGTTGTAACTCTGAACCAAAAGTTTCTGAGAACGGGGCATGGGGTCCATATCCATGAGAATTAGCCTAGTGAAACAGCAAAATTCTCAGGATCTGAGTCCTAGGGGAACGATGGACACTATGACTCAGACTTTAAAATCCATGCGCACCTTCTAACCATGAGGTAATTCTTTTCAGACAGTATTGAGCCTTAAAGCCGCTCTGTTCTGGCTACTGAAAACAGAGATATCAAAACTTTCACATATTACCAGATGCCAAGCATTGGCACGCAGAGATAGAGAGTGGAGGTTCTTTTTCAATTAATGCAAAAATTACTAAGATTACGGCAATGATCATTTTGACACAGACTGATATCTGAATTAAACATAAGGATTAGCAAAAGATAGAGAATCAGGCTGATTCTCCCATGGAAAGATAAGGAAAAAGACATTTTTGGAGGAAAGGCCTGGATTTGAACAATACTTTTATGATAATGGCTGTAACAGAGGATCCAGTAAGAGCTGATGCCCTATACAAACTGACACTTTTGAAACGTCAGGAGGACAAACATAAAGAAGCCAATCACACAGGGACCAAGGACAAAGGGCAAAGGAAATGGACTGGATTCTGAGGATGGACACTGAGCTCTGGATCTCTATGACCACAGAGGTTAAAAAAAAAAAAAAAAGAAAAAAAACTTCAATCTCCATTCCCCTCAGATTCTGGAAATTTACACAATAGAGCAATGCCCCCTCCAATTAAAAGCAGAAAAAGCTGAGGCGAGAGGTAATTTGCTTAAACGTAGAACTTCAATGGGAGATGCCAGGTTGGCCTTGTTGGAATCGGTTCCCTAAGTGAAGAGAGGAAGGGCACAAGTAATAGTCACAACAGGAATAAGGGACACAAAAGCATCCACAGGCACAAAATGTCACTGCTCTGAAACTGGCAGCCAACTTGAAAGGGGTTGTCTTTCGTGTAAAAGACAGGCTTTCGATATGGAGAGGAGAAACTGATCATATGTTAGAATATAATGAGCATTTCCAGCAAGATGGGTAAAAAAACGCGTCCACACAAGCTTCCTGGAAACACCAGGGACTTCATCCTCTGGCCTGTGGGATGAGGGACGAGAGCCATCTTTGGCAGTAGCATAGTGTATCACTTCTCCACAAGCGCTGTTATAGTAGGTTTGCCCTGAACTCTCTGTGGGCGGTAGAGATGGCTGAGGATTTGGGAGCTATTTGGGACCAAGCCAAGTAGTCAAGTAGTTTCTCCTTCTGGACTTCTCTTAGCAAAGCTGAATTGTGGTGCGGCCTGGACAAGCATCCTTTCAACCACTACCAGGACAACTTGTTTGACTTACGATGCTCTTATATTGTGAGAAACCCATTACATGATAAAAAAATAAAGACTGTAAGTCAACAATTCATGTAATCTACTTAAGCTGTCAAGCATGTTTTAGGCACACACTGTACCGCAAAGTGCCCATTGGTTATTTTCCTTCATTGTCAAGAAGCTGGTCAGGGACTGTAGCAACCCACTACATCTATATCTAAGAGATTTCCTTACTATGTATCAGTGGACTAGAAAAAGATCAAAACTCCAAGTATGGTTTCTCCAGAATGAAAATCACTTCTGGACAATCCATAAAAGAAAAACATATTACATCCAGCCACCATAAGTCATAAACTGTCTGCATGCTATTGTCCCCTTAATATATTGTTAGACACCTTTCCAAAGGTCTCCCTATGGAGATATAGTGTTAACCTAAAACTCACTATGTAGACAAGACTGGCTCCAAACTTCAAACAATCCTCCTGCCTTTGGTTCCTGAGGGCTGGGATTACACGTGGGACCCACATCACCTGGCTCTACTATCCACTTCTATACAAAAATTTTTGAAAGAGGAAAGCACTATCATTTCTAGGAAGTAAAATCTGCCAATATGAAACTCATGAATGTTAAGTACATTTTTACTTCTAGTCCAGTAATTTCATCTTTAGAAACCCACCCTCAAAGAAATAATATTGAAAAAAAAGAAATAATATTGAATGCAGCATCTAGACATAAAGATGCTTCTTAGCATATTACTTATAAAGGTAAAAAGTGTCTATCAGTCTAAATGCACTATATCAGGAGTTTGAAACAGAGAAAATCTACAGTATGTTTGCAGTGGAACTATTAAAGTTATGAACATAAAGGAATTTTTGTGTTATTGGGATGCATCTGTCTATAATTTTTTAAGAAGAAAAAAGCAAGCTAGTAAATTTTACTGTTCAACAGAAATTCTCATCTCTATAAAGGGATGTAGATTATGCATGGAAATGGGAAATCAATGAAAAATTATCTCGGTGTGATATGATTACGGTTGAATTTTACTTCATTTCCTTTACTTTTTAATATTACAATTTATTGAAGTTTCTATAATAAGCAAGTAATTAATCTATAATCTAAAAATCAAGTGCTGTATGTGCATTATCTCTTTTTATAAACACTGGTGCATGCCTCCTCCCTGGTGTCTTGAAACAGCTTAGGTTGTGAGGGAGGAATGTCCTCGTGTGTGACAAGCTCACTGTTCTCTGTGTGTGTCACATGCACACAAATGTGCCTGTGGGGGCCAGAAGCTGATGTCTTCCTGTGTTGCTGTCCATTTAATTTTTTAAGGTGAATCTCTTATTGAACCTCACCAATTTGCCAAGACTAGCTGGTCAGTACACTCCAGGAATCCTCCTGCCTCTGCCTCACCAGCACTAAGATTGGACGTTTGCATCTAACACATTCAGATTTTATTTTATTTTACATGGTTTGTTAGGCTTACTATTGCATTTATTGTTTATTATCTTATCATTTATTTTATTATTATTTACATGGTTTGCTCATTTTATTTTACATGGGCACTGGGGATCCAAATTACAAGCTCAATAGTCTCATGGCTTTTCTTTTCTGGCTTAAAGAATAATCATAATGTATTTATTCTAATCTTTGTATTTTTTCTTTGTTTTTAAGAAAGTGCACCCCACATACACAACACACACACACACACACACACACACACACACACACACACACTATGTACAGTGGCCTGAGACATTTTCAGTTTCTCATTTTCTTTCTCTCATGTTTAACTGTCCTCACTGACAGTTTCCCCTGAGGATTGGATGTCCACGCCACAAAGAGAGAAGTGAATAGGATGGAGGTGGAGGAGGGGACAGGGAGGTTGGCAGATTTCTTGGCAGGAGCAGAGCAGTGAGCTGAGCTGCTGAGAAGGTTCAGGGTAGCTGGAAAACGGCCTGGGAGGCAGGTTGAAATCGCATGGATAAGAGGAGACAGGCCATTTGGAGCTCCAGTCTGCTACTCAGCAGGGAAAGCCAACATTCCAAAGAAGGCCGCCTGTAAGGAAGGCCCAGGGCCAAGGCACAGGGCGACAGCCTGCTAGCCTGCCTCTCCACGCCACCTCACAGGAGCAGATTGGAGTTGTTCTTTTTCCTTGGCTGTGGGTTGAAGGAGCCATTTCCTCTCCCATATCCTGACTTTGGGTAACACCGAGGACACTGATTCCAATGCCTCAGGATTCTGCTCTTATGTAAGGAAGGCAGGCTGTGTGACGAGATTCTGAGTGACAGGCGCGGCAGAGTGCTGGGGACCATGGCTGGCTGACATGGCCGACACACTGGCATGCAAGCATTTTTGCCCTGCAGGTGTGAGGCTAAGGGTGGCAAGTCTTCAGTTTTTCCAAAGAAGCTAAAAATCCAAAGGTGTTTTGACTTCTGAAGAGAGAAAAGGAGTCAAAGAGGGATGTCTAGAGAAAGAGGGAGGTTTTAGTTTTTCAAGCAATGGTTTGTTAAGAAAAAAACTACTAAACTAAAACTCAGTGTATGCCAAATGTGATGTGCCTGCTGGCTGGATTTAATTTGTGGACCAATGGTTTAAGATTATTTGAAATAAAACCATATAAGACTGCTTCCCCTGAAGTCTGCTTATGTCTATACCAAATTCAGTCTTCCCTAGAGAGACAAACATTGATAGCTATTACGTATACAACATTCCTGGAGATACCATAAGGAGTCTATGAGAAATACTAAGTTATTTTCAGCCTTCTATGAACTTAGAATATTGCTGAAGCAGTTGACTTCCACTCAGGAAAGTTAGGTAATGAGCCAATGCATAATTTCTTACCAAAACAGCAGATACGACCAAATATGCCAAAGGCACCTTCAAAGGTAAGAGGCAGGTAGATGGGAAGATGGTTCATTAGCAGCGTGACTGCCACACAGTCATGAGCATGTGAGCTCAGATGCCCTACATCCACACAGAAAGTTCAGCGTGGCAGCTCGTGCCTATAACCCCAGTGCAGAGGTGGAGATGAGAGGATTCCCTGGAACTCGTTTGACTAGCTAGCTTAGTTAAATGGATGAACTTCCAGCTCAATTAGTGATCCTGTCTCAACACATAAAGGTAGAGAGTGGTTGAGAAAGACACTTGATGTCAACCTTGGATCTCCACAAACACACGCATTTATGTAAGTACACATACACTCTGAATAGACATAACACACACACACACACACACACAGAGCAGACATCCAACACAAAATAAAAACAAACAAAATCCTGTAAACTATGCAAAAGTGAGCGCCAGGATCATGTGTCTGTAACATCACTGTTGAATAGGCAGAAACTGTGGGGATATTGTGTTCCCCAAAATATTGTGCACCCTAATAAACTTATCTGGGGTCAGAGAACAGAACAGCCACTAGGTACAGAGGCCAGAAAATGGTGGCACTCACGCCTTTAATCTTAGCATTCCAGAGGCAGAGATCTGCCTGAATCTTGAGTTCAAAGCCACATTGGAAACAGCCAGGCATGGTGACTCATGCCTTTAATCCCAGGAAGTGATGGCAGAAGGCAGAAAGCAGAAAGGTATATAAGGCATGAAAACCAGGAACTAGGCTGGTTAAGTTTTTAGGCTTTTGAGTAATAGTTCAGCTGAGATCCATTTGGATGAGGACTCAAAGGCTTCTAGTCTGAGGAAACAGGATCAGCTGAGGAATTGGCAAGATGAGTTGGCTGTGACTTGTTCTGCTTCTCTGATCTTTCAGCGTTCACCCCAATACCAGGCCCTGAGTTTGTTTTTCATTAATAAGAACTTTTAAGAATCATGCTGCAAGAAACAGATGGATTCTAGAGTTTACTGACCAACTAGTCTAGTCTAGCACCCAGGTTTGGGACCCTGCCTCAAAACACAACAAAGAGAGTGGTAAAGGAAGACATCCAGTGTCAACTTCTATTATGTAATGTCAACACATTGGTATGTGAGCCTTTATGTGCATGACCATGTGTACACACACACATCCATGCAAATGCACACATACACACACACACACACACACACACACACACACACACACACACAAAGATGTGTAGGCTTTTAGGCCTACAACAAAACTCAAGTGTAAGAAAATCACTGGTGATGGAAATACCATGGGTGCTGTTCACCCTTATTTCCTCAACATTTGGCACCTAGAAATGATGCTCAACAAATATTCCTTGAATGAAAGGACAAAACTAATGAGTCTGGGAAGGGGAGAAGTCAGTCTTGTGAACTTAGACAGTGAGGAATTAGGCAAATATTTTCATTATCAACACGATGATATTCAACACAGAGACAGTGAGTTCAAGGTTCTGAGCATTTGGTCACTAGGTCCCCATTGTTGCTAGGGAATGGGATGTGCAGTCAGTTCTCACTGTAACCCATATTATAGTTGACAAGCTATTTGCCATCTCTGCTGAAATGTCTGCTGAACTTCCTAATGACCAATTAAGCTTCCTTGACATTTTGATGCAGGAGAAAAGGGACCCCAACACTATGTTCATGTAATAGCCTAGCTCATAATGAGCATGCTGATTCCCTCATCAGCGTTTTGGTTGTTTGGTGATTGGCCCCCTGTCTCCCGGGGCCAGCTAGGTGCCCCTCTTTGAGTTCCTGTCTCTGTATGTGCAGTCAACCTCCATGGGTTCCGATTCATTGATCCTTTCCTCCTGCCACTGTCACCATAGACTAAGAAACTGCAAGGATCCTGGCAGGCAGGACACACAGCTATAGAGTCCAGAAGAGGGAATCCTATTTGGTGTGTCAAGTGAGCCTCAGGAAGAAAAGGAATCAAAGCTAGAAATGTTGATACATGCATGAAAATCCAGCACTTGGGAGATAGAGGCAGGGGGATAGCCAACTGAAGATCAGTCTGGGCTAAGAAAACCCTGCCACAAAAAAACAAGGGCACGAGGTATAACTCAGTAGGGACTGCCTAGTATATGCAAGGCTCCTCAGAATGGTGCTCGCTCTCTCTCTCTCTCTCTCTCTCTCTCTCTCTCTCTCTCTCACACACACACACACACACACACACACACACACACACACACACACACGAGGGGGGGGGCGGATAAAGAGGCTAGTGATAAAATCTTTTTGCTCTGTCAGAAAGTTTGTTTTGAAAGGAAGTTAAAGTTTGTTAGGTGAACTAAAAGCCAGACTGAAGAATTTAGACTTTATCTGACATCTGATGAGGGCGAAACTCAAGTTCTCTATGGAGTTAGATAATTGGATATGAAGAGGAAGTGTTTCCTTGCAATCTCATTATTGTTCAGAATTAACAAATCAATACTGAAGGACTTTGTGGGAGACAAACAGGACCCTCCCCAAAGATGTGAGCTGACTACAAATGTCCTATGCTGGATCTCTAGGAGACAGCTGTGTCATCTGAGAGCACAATGGTCTCCAGATTAGCAGAATAAGCTCAAATATGAAGACCACATTATGAGAAATATCTCAGTGAAATCAGACCCCATCGTTATTAGTAGCCATCTCTGTTGACCCTAGCAACCAAATTAGATTCTGTCTTCTCCATCATGGACACTTCCAAGATTGCCATTTACAATCTCCAAGAAGCCCCGGCATGCTAGGATATAAATTGTATCCATGTGGTGCTCCAAAATTAAAAAGTAAAAGACAACTCCTGGTTACAACTGGGCCTGCTGGGGTCACAGTTTCATGAAGAGTTCTGGATGATCAGCATGGACGGATGTTCATAGGACCCCTTGGACAGGCTAGGGGAATTTGTGGATGTCACAGATGCCTTGAACTGCAGTTTCCAATGCGCAGTGAGTCCTGAACCCATTCTTTAAAGGAAGATGTATCTAGAATTCTAATTCGTGAAGTGGACAAAAGTGTAGAGGCTCTGCCTCAAGTATGACAGAGTTTCTTCTGAAAGACTTTTGCAGAGAAGGTGTAAAAGTTTAGTTTAATAAGGACCACAAGATTTAGTGGTTTCGACGGGCAATGGTGGTGCACACTTTTAATCCCAGCACTTGAGAGGTAGAGGCAGGTGGATCTCTGAGTTCGAGATCAGCCTGATCTACAAAGGGAATTCCAGGACAGCCAAGACTGTTGCACAGAAAAGCCCTGTCTCAAAAAAAAATTTAATGGTTCCAAATTTTCTTACTCTTTTTTATTACAAGGGGGAAATAATAACTTTGCAATGAACAACTTGGTACATACCACCTTGATTAACCAACAGCAGTAGGACATGAGCTGATGCTCACTGGGGCATCACAGCCTTGGGCAAATGATAGGTAACTGATTTTCCCAGACAAATCCATATCTATAACCTAATGATGAGTAATCATTATTCACATGCCCTAAATCGAAGGGCTTTTGCTAACTAACTATCATATAGGTTTTCAAAAATCATTTCTATTTTTTTGAGATTATAGTTCCATAATTTCTCTCTCCCTTCCCTCCCTCCAAACTTTCCCATGCACTCCTCCTTGCTTGCTTTCAAATTCTTGGACTCTCTCTTCCCCTAATTATTGTTATACACATGTATGTATGGAAGGAAAAGAAGACATAAAGACAAGGCGAAGTACTATTTATTGCAGCAGAAACTGAAGACCCATGGAAAATAAATGCAATGTGTTGTGTATCCTAAAACGTGTCTGTATTAGAGGGAAGAGTCACCAAAGGGCATCAGCTGTAAGAATTAATAAAACAGAGAACAAGGACGACGCTTTATCCAGGTCTGGAAACACTAGAGGAGGGGCTAAATGTACCACAGAGCTTTGTTTTATGAGATGTGTTTGAAGGGATTGTAAAATAAAGAAACAAAACCTAATAAAATCTAACAGTGAACTGATAAGCCCATCAAAGTCTAGAATAGTTATTATCCCATCCATTTAGTGAGTTCTGGGCTAAGCCACTAGTAAAAGTCACGGTGTGTTTTGTTTTAGCTCTCAGATCCACAAAGACAGGCAGGCTTTTGTCTCCCTGTTCCATAGTTAACACACCTCCATTTCTGGGAAGCTGTCATCTCTACCCAAGCTCCGGGCTCTTCAGAACAGTGTAAAAACAGATTGGCAAGACTGCACATCTGCAGAAGGAACACTTAGTAAAACCGGGATCCCAAGAACTAGCAATTGTTGTTATTATGGAGACAGAGTTCCATGGACCCCAGGCTGGCCTTGGCCTTGCCACGTAGCCAAGGATTTGGATTGTTTGTCCTACTATCACTACTTCCCAAGTGCTAGGATTACAAGTGCAAACCACCATCCTAGGTAATGCCGTGCTGTGGCTATAAACTAGAACCCAGGGCCTCGTGTGTGCTGGGCTGCATTCCCAGCCCCCACCGTCACAAGAGGAGTTTCCCGTGACACTCGCTTGTTATATCTGTGCTACTGACTACATGCCAAAGTCTAAGCACTTTGTCCTGTGTAAATTCATTGCATTTCCACTTTGGCCTTATGAGGTTAGGGAAAATTATTGTCCCCATTTTATACAAAAAGGAAGCCAAAGCCAGAGGAAATCCAGCATCCTACACAAGCGAGTCAGGGGCAAAGCCAGTTTTTGATCCCAGAAAGACTGATCTAAGAACCAACCCCCGAATAGCTCTGTCTAATGAGTTCTGCCTCATTACCCTGGTGAGTTATTAACTGTGGAGGATTGGCACACACATATCCAATCTGAGTTTTCTTCCCCAAGCCTAAGAAGAGAAGAACAGGCAGAGGAGCCATTCTGGACTCACAGGGGCCTGGAACCAAGGCTAAGGTTTCTTCGCCCCTCTTTGCAACACAGCAAAACAAATGACTCCCCTAATAGCATCAGAGAAGCCTGCCATCCCCGCTCTGTGTTCACAGGAGGAGGGACTGCAGCATTGAAGCCATGGCTGTAAATATCAGAGTTAATGAGGAAGGACTCCTGGAGACCTAAATGTATCCATTTTACGGGTTTGTCATACATCAGGTTAATATGATCCTGACAAATAATTATATTGAGAACCGGACAGGGACCTGGAACATTGCTGTTCCTTTTGATTGTTACAGCGGAGTCTTCTGGCTAATTAAAAGGGGATGAGAGTGGCTCTGGAATGCAGAGAAGAACTGTAACATTTGTGACATTTGGACAAAGGAACATACGCACACCCCCACCCTGGCATGGACTGTGTGGCTGTCATTGTCCAATTTCCTTAACAAGCAGAGCGCGACTCCTTCATATGAACAGTTGAGCAGCTAGACCTGGTGTGGATACCAGGAGGGGAATAGAGGTGGAGGAATTATTTTGTGTCTTTTCTTTCCCTTTTAAAAATAACATTGACTGATTCTCCCAGTCTCAGCCATCTTTTGTTACCTGTAGTTCTTTACGTAGGGTTGAGGCCTTGTGGGATTTCTCTCGTCCACCTTGAGAGGTCTGTTGGTGATGTCCTTGTTCAGCTAGTGTTCAGGCAGTCATGGTGGTGAAGCTTCAAGGGTGTAGCATCACGCCAATTGATTTACAAGGACGGCCTTGTAAACATCCATACAAGTAACGTTATTCAGATTGAGCAGGTTATATTTATAAATACATCTGTTTATACGTATATGCCTATAACAACTATTATTAGAAAGGGGCCATGAATTTCAAAGGGTAAGGAAGGGAATATGGGAAGGCTTATGAGGAGGAATAAGGAATTATTATAATCTCAAACCTTAAAAAAAATTGACTTGAAGGGTTTTCACATGGAAGAATATATAGACTGGGTGAGTCCCCGAAACAGGTTTTCAGTCAGAACATGTCAAACCACAATGGAAGCTCCTTCTCTGACTTTGAAGATGACTTATTCTCTCTCAGGTTAATTACAGTGGCCTCTGAGAGGAAAAGATGTCTTACTGATGAAAAAAAAAAAAAAATGACACTCCGAAGCTGTGACATTTGCCATCATGTAATTGGGTTGCCCTGAAATCCTGGAGCTGTGTTGTAGGCTGGAGAGCAAGCGCTTCCAGGAAAAACCTACCTAGAAGGGACATCCAACTTCATGGGTCCCTCTCCATCCACAAGGACTTCTCCCCAGCAGGACAGGTTGTTCAGCACATAAGGGCAGCACACAGAGGGGACACAAAGGGTCTAAAATTCAGTCCTGCCTCACCTGGAGGTCAGGTCTGCTTATCTGAGTTAGTAACACTCAACTCATCCACAGTATCAGACCCATGAAGGAGCTTGGGATCACAGAGCAACTCAAAGGTAGAGCTTCCCTATACCAAACGTCAGCTATCTTCCTCCACATTCTCCTACACAGCCATGCCTCATCTCTCTCAGGCAACATAAAAGTGAAGAAAGAGACGCACTCATAGTTACCCTGAAACAATTCCCTATGTCCTTGGCTCTGTTGGTACTACTTCTTTTCATTAGTAACATCAATTCTTCACAATCCTTCCCTTCCCTTCCCATCACCCCCAATAGATTTCTGGCCATTAACTACAGTGGGATACTCTTTTAAATGTCCACACTACATGGGTGTTTTCCCAGCTCGATTGAGTCTAGACCTTGTACAAAGTGAAACTTAATGTACTTGCTCAGGCGCTGTTTGCTCACCAATCATCAATCAACCATCCATTAAACTAAAAGTCCTAATTTCAACAAGGGCTATTCCTTTTCTTTTCATGGTGTGTGTGTGTGTGTGTGTGTGTGTGTGTGTGTGTGTGTGTGTGTGTGTGTTTATGGGGAAGCCAGAGATCAACATCAAGTGTCTTCCTTGAACTGAACTTGAGCTCATCAAATAAACTGAGCTCCAAAAGCCTTGTCTCTATAATCCAAGTGCTGGGGTTACAGATGTGCATAACTGGATCCAGCTTTCATATTCGATTAATTCTTTGAGAATTTTATGCAATTTGGTTTAATCATATTCATCCATCACTCTTCTCCCAGTTCCTTCCAGATCCACCCCCACAACTTTTATGTCTTTTTTTTTAATGACCCAGTTTGTGCTGCCCACACAATCCTGGGTGTGGGGTTATCCACTGAAGCATGGTAGATCTACCAGGGGCCACACCATTCAAGGAAACCAATTCTCCTCCAAAATTGTTCATCTGTGCGTAGCTCTTCAGTCATGGGTAGGGGGCTCATGAGTTTGTTCCCACTCCATGCTAAAATGTTAACAAGCTTGATCGTGTGCTGGTTTTGTGCAAGCAACCATAAATGCCATGAGTTGATGGGTGCAGCAGCCCTGCCATGGCCAGAAGATAACTTTTGTCTGGCCCTCCCCCACCTCTGACTCTTAAAATCTTTCTGCCCCCTCTTGAGATGTGGTTCCTGAGACTCAAAGAACGGGATGATAATAGGTGTTCCATTTGTAGATGAGCACCTTACTGATGGGCTCTATACTCTGATCACTTATGAGTCACTGTGCAGCCCACTACTATGTTCATTTTTAGTGAAAGCATATTAACAGGGTCATTTCTGGGGCCTGGGAGCTCTCCAAACATTGTTTCTTGGACAGCTTTATAATACCAGGCAATTGATTCCTTCTGTAGAGCAGGCCTTTAAACCAATCAGAAAAGCAGTTGGTTAGACCCATGCCATTCATGCCACTACTTCAACCTATGGACATATCATGCCATGCCAGTCATTACTATAGTTCATAGCTGGGTGTGACTGTTGATGGCTTTCCCCCCTCATTGCCTACATATAGCAACTTCTGGTAATATGAAAGCCAGCCAGGTGGGAGGAAAGTTTCTGGTCCACACCAGTTTGATTAATCCACATCTTGTGACCTACATGTGAAGAGTCTTCCACAACAGGGTCTTAACCATCAAGTTCTGGTGGGTAAGCAAGAGCAGTTGTGCTCAGCCTTTCATGGTAGTTTGGGGTTCCAAACTGAGGTCCTCATGGCTTGTATCATTGATGTTTGCCAACTAAGCTACCTCCCTAGTCCCAGCTTTTGCTTTAGAAATGCCTCTGAAGCCACTTTCTGTTAGGCTATTAAGGTAAGTGCCATGACTCCTGGAAGTTAGAGCTTCATCAGGAGGAAAGGCTTAGAGATGGCTGCTGTTTCTTCCATCCTAAAAGTGGCTAACAGCAGTATGGGAGCCTTCACAGGTCACAGCACCTGCCAAGAGACCCTCTGTCAAGTCCGGAATTCCTCCCCATACCCTCCTGCTATCATTCAGTTCATGCAGAAAGCCCTTGGCTGTGGCAGATTAGACAGAAAATAAAGAAAGTCCCAAGAGAAGCTAGGTGCTTGACCCAGTGTTTGGAGAAAATGTCTTCCTTCAAAACAAACAAACTATCTACTTTGCATTCTGTGTGTCAATGCACATACATGGACATGTCACAATGTTATGTGGATGTCAGAGAACAACCTGTGAAAACTGATTCTCTGCTTCTTCCATTGGATTTGGGGTACAGGACTCATCATTAAACTGGGCAGCAAGTGCCTTCACCCACAAAGCAATCTCAGCAGCCCAGAAAATGCTTCTCCTTACTTACCCCACAATCTCAAGAGAGGATAATGTCTTACATTATTCTAAAGAGCAGATAGATGGAATACGGTGGAATGATTTGTTCTGACTAAACTTCCTGCCAGACACCGGAGCCAACTTTCTGTACCTCATAAAATCATCCCAATTCCCACTCATCCTCCCAGATCGGAGTGGCTGCATGGTTCTGGACAAATGGGCAGGTGGTGCCACACAACAGGGCCTGGATGAGCTCTTCCCTCCTTCCTGGACAGAAGGAGAGGATTAACTCAAAATCTTCCCTATTATCAAATGCAGCACAGACAACGGGGAGGTCACTGTGAATTTCCTTCCTGAGAAGGCTATGGGTGTGTTGGCTGGAATAGGTTTGCTGTCTCCCTCCTGACAAAGCTGAAGCTTCCATACCGACCATGATCCTGTGCATGCCCAGGTGCTACAAGGATGTGAGCAACTGTGAATGTGTGGAGGTGGGCGAGGGTCGAGTGTGGGGATGGAGGGTCAGAGGGCAATAATGAAGGTGTGTAGAAAATGGTGCCTGGACAGCGTCCTGCAGGGCAACTGATTTTTAGCTTTGTTTTATTTGAAATATTGAAAATCAAGAGGGGGCTCCAGTGAATTCAGGAAAGGGAACATAGATAAACTGGTATCGCTTTTCTATGGTCCATAAAGCCTAAATCCCTAGATTAAATTGGATCTCTGTGAACACTAAGAGTTGCTGGAATGTAGGGAATGCTCTAGGTGAGGAGAGGAGAATACAGCCTGTAGGCAGAAAGTATTTGTGTACAGGCACATAGTATCCTGTGTGTCAGGAGAAACCACACAGTTGCCAGGTCTTCTAACAGTTTAGAGGTGGCCACACAGTAACAATTCCTCTTCAGTGAAGCCATGTCAGAGCAATCTGCAGACCCTGAAACACATACTGCCTGAAAGTGGATGAGGAACAAAGACTTCTCTTCAGGTCTGTGTAATGTATACAAGTCCTACAGGCGGCCATGGTCAGGTGGGGTCTGTGTGGCCATGAGAGAGGTATCCAATCCTGAAGTTCAGGACTTCCAATCTCTGAAATTTAATGATAGATTTGGGCCTTATTAACATGTGAGAGCATACCTTGTAGTCAAGAGTTATCTGTTGAATGACCTTGAATATGAGGAGACCATCTGTAACTCTCCCTGCAGGGTATGGTATAAATAGTCTTGGTCTTGAAATGTTATGATCCATCCATCCTAATTTACCCTAAAAGCCATACACTGTTTTCTGAGAAAAACAGGCTGTGGATCCTGGGCTTGGATGATCCTTACATAAGGTGGTGGCTTTACTTAGAAGTGATCTACATATTAAACTGCTAAGTTGGAATTTGTAAAATATCTAAGATTTTTTTTTTCATTTACTTAAAAGTAAGTCAGCTAGTCGCACATTTACATATGTGTATATATGCATAGATGCATGTTTCACTCATATATGAATATATATGCATATGTATACACAGATATGTATACAGATAGTATAGTTCTGTGTATGTATACACATGCCTTCACACAGAATCCGTGAGACCTTTGTGTCAGAGACAAAGCCCATTTATGACTTTTCAGCAGGAACTAAAGACAGAGTAGCATCCTCTACAAGCTCTGCAGTGAAAGGCAAGGGCACCAAGCATGCAGTTGAGAGCACTACCAGAGAACCCAGTTAATTAGGAAACTCTGATCTTATATAGGCCTGCGAGAGACCTGCACTTCCTCCCCACAGAGTAAAACATTATCTTTACTCTGAAATTTCATCTAATCTTTGGGTAGAGGAAAAGGAGGTTTTTATCTTTACTACTTTGAAGCATCTCCAGGGATAGAGATGTCTCTAAGCTTTACTATCCTGAACATCTCCTTATGCAAACAGATTGAATTCAACTGTAAATGTTTTTGCTTAGAAGATCTTGACTGTGAAGCAATGTAAGCTATTCATGGGGAATGGACTCCCTCAAAATACCTGTACATAAAATAAAAATCTCTCTCTCCCAATATAGACCCCTTTAGATGTACACAAGCCCTCAGGAATATTTTATAACACTATAACGCCCCATATTGAAGCATTTTGGAGACAAGGTTAGCTTTCATATTTATCCCTCTACTGTTGATGGCATATGGGAAGTGGTACTCTATTAAGGGACACTGGAGCTCCAGTGTCTAGGGTCACGGTGACCAGGAACATGAATGGTGGGCTGAGGGATGCCCCTGTGTTCTAATAAGGCAAACATTAGGGGGAAAACATCCACTCAGTGGATTTCTCAAAGGTCTGAGGAAACTCTCAAACATGTCCACAACCACAGGATTCATGACTCTGAGGAGTCTTATGTTGTAACACAAGGATGTGCTGGTTCACTCTAAAGTGTAATTGGTTGGTTTAGTTCTTCTTGACCTAGAGAGGGAGGCAAGACCATTCCCAAAAGATCAAGCCCCAAAGCTAGGTAACTTAGAGTTTCTATTGCTGTGAAGGGACACCATAACCATGGCAACTCTTCTAAAGGAAAACAGGGGTTTGCTTGCTTACAGTTGAGAAGTTTGGTCTGTTGTCATAACTGTGGGAAGCATGGTGACACACTGGCAGACATGTGCTGGAGAGGTAGCTGAGAGTTCGACATCTGGATCAACAGACAGCAGGAAAGGCGTGAGGCACTAGGCCAGGCTTAAGCAGCTGAAATCTCAAAGCCCACCCCCAATGACACACTTCCTCCAACAAGGCCACACCTCCTCCAATAACGCCACTCCCTATGAGTCTATGGGGGTCATTTTCATTCAGACTATCCCACTAGGGATGGCAGCTCACAGCTGTAATCCTAATATTATGCCCAGATTGCAGGGACCCCCAAAAGACCATCATGAAGACAGAATCCCATATGTAAAAGCAAAGAGCCTTTATTTCAAGCCCAAGCTTGCTCTCTCTGTTTGATACCGCAGTGAGAGCAATGGCGGGGTAGGGTTTTTATCACAGCAAAGGTTGAAATGAGGGGATTTCCAGGGTTCAGGACCCTGACTGGCTGACTTGTCTAGGAGTATCTAGATAAAAAGGGGTTATAGGTCTGTCTGTACTAGGCTTAGGGACATCTGGCAATCTTATCTAATCTTAATGGCTGTAATGTTTGGGATGTCAGGTACTTCCCTTTAGATGTTGGTACATCCCTAGGTGGATCCCTGGATGGTGTCAGCTTATGACTTTTCCTGGATCTGGGTGTTGCCTGCCAGTAAGCCTGTCACAGCAGCTGTGTCTGGGCCCCTAAGCCTGTCACAGCAGCTGTGTGGTCAAGCTGTTTTGGGCCCTCTACATTAGTACTCTGGAAGCTGAGACAGGAGGATTACCCCGAGTTTCAGGCCTCCCTAGGTTCCATGCCAGCCTAGGTTACAAGGCAAGAGCCTGTTTCAAACAAAACGAAACAGGATGGAACTCAACCCCGAAGGTCTTGACTTTCGTTCACCACCTTCCCTGGACCTAAATCTTTTTGAACTATTTGTACAGTGGTCCTTTGCTAACAGCTATCTCCCTGGATGTTGTTAATATTCTGACACACCCCTTAAAGTCCCACCCCCTTGGCACTACCCTATGTCCTGTTTTAAAAGCCTCGCTCTAAGGAAAACCTCTTCCCCTTCCTCTCTCTCCCTTACTTCTGCTTTTCCTCCCACGAGGTGTGCACCCTCGACCTTCTCTCTCCTCTTTTTCTCTCTGCTTCTTTCTTTCCTACCTTTCTCTTCATCTCTCTATTATAATAAACTCTCCACATAGATGCAGTGTCTGGGTTGTGAATTACTGGCCGCAGCCATGCCTGCATCATGTGCATCTGCCCAGCCCAGCACTGCATCTGCCCAGCATATTTCTTTGCATGTTTCCCTGCACACGAGGGCTACCCTCGGGATCCTCCCTGCACAATAATTCATAACAGATGTTCCTCAAAGGGAGGCAGAGGGGCTTGCTTCTCTGTAGTGTATGAGATCTCACCTCCACAGTAAAGCCCTCCGTAGTCCTGAGGCAGAGTAGTTTCTCAGAGCCTGCTTCTCTTGGCTGACCATGTCAAGGCCTTCCTGTTGTTAGTTTCTGCCACAGTCCCCTCACCTCATCTAAGCAGGAGGTGTGTGGCCTCATCCTCTACTTTAGGAGGCGAGAGGGAAGCGATACTGTGAACAGATGAGGCTGCCCTTACTTGGATGTAGTTTAGTGTAGGTCAAAGAACAAGTAAATGGTGGTTATTTCATGGGGTCACCTAATGGTTCTTCCCACCAAGGAAGTGATAGGGGGCACATTCCCATTGTTCAAGTTCAGGTGCTTCCACTTAGCCTGTGATGTCTATTGTACATACAGATAATTCCCAAGCATGGATCTTCAACCCCAGCCTCTTTCAAGGCCCGGCTGACTAGACATCCATAGATGTAACAAATACCACAATCTGATGTCTTCGATGAACTCACCTTTTCTTTCACGGATCTTTTCCTCCCATAGTTTTTAGGGTAAATTTCCACTTCTTCCCATATCCCCAAGAGATCATTCTTGGTTGCTTTCTTCTTGATATCCAACCTCCAAGGGGTAGACACATTAAATAGAATTTCTATAACTGTCTGATCTGTTTCCTGCTCCCTTTTGCCCTTCTAACCTCTTTTAATTTCTTCCCTGTTCTTAAACAATGACCTCCACATAATTTCCCTCCCTCTAATTGTCTCCCTTCTCCAAAACTTACAGACTCAGTCGACATGACAATTATCACTGAAACACAAACATGATTATACTGTTCTTCCTGCTTTCTGTTGTCTCTAGAATAAATCCCTCACCCAGATGACCCACAAAAGTTGCCCCATGGTTCTCAGAGCAGGGGGCATTTAGCTGTCATGCACCTTTAAGGTTGAGCTTACAAGTGCCTAGGAGGTGGCTTACATCCAGGTGTGTGAGCCAGAGATGCTGACATTCTGAACTGGAAGATGTAGTTCTATCTGAGAACAATCAGGTGGTCCAGAAAACCAGCAGACATGGAATTAGAAAGCACTAGTTGGCCCCCGACCACTGGTTCAAACTAATTTCTAGGTATTGAATCTATTTCACTTGGTTTTTGATCCATCTTTATCTTCGTGGTTCCTGGGGGTACTTGTGCCTCTGCCCTTCCCTCCCTCCCTTCTATGACCAGCCCCACACTCTAGGTTCCTAATTTGCTGATGTCTCCCTATCCATCCTTGCAGATTCAGCTCAAACATTACTCTCAGGGGTCCCCTGCTTGTTCTCTCTGTAGCTTGTGTCTGTAGACCAAGCTTCAAAGACATCCTATACTTCCTGCAAGTTTTTTTAACTCTTTCATTTGCAAGAATCCCCTGTAGCATGGTGAGCCCTGAGGGGCAAGACAGCCCATAGCAGGTTCTCAAGGTGTTTTGAAAGCCATGGAAAAATCTTCCATTTTTGCTCAAGATTTCTTCTGAAAAAGAAAGCAAACCATGGTTTCACTATGTCAGCCAGACTGGCCTCTTTAAACTGTGATCTACCTACCTCAACCTCTCAATGTGTTACCGTGCCCAACCAGGTTTTTTTTTAAATCTTTAAATGAATATGTCTCCTTTGTGAAAAGGTCAAATAGAGTAATAAGAGATACCAGATAGCATACTGGATTTGGAATCAAGAATCCACTTCTAAATGGCGGGGTGTGCCTTCAGTTCTAGAGCTGTATGAAAGAGGTGGCAAAAGAGATGATGCTGCCTGCTGTGCTCACCATGGGGAGCTCCAGTCTCAGGTCTGCCACCTACTAGCTATGTGCTCTTGGGCCAGACTGTTTAACATCTCTGTGGCTCAGCTTACACAGAGCAAGCAAAGAAAAACTGAAGTTTATGCAATGGTAAATTAATATCTGCCATATGAGGCTTTGGGTGGTTAAGTGTGATGAGACGCATCAAGTGCTCATAAGAGACCACAAAGTTGTTCATTACTATTATTCATTAATTAATAATATTGTTAATGGAGAAAGGTATATATTAAAGGCATTAGTTCCTCTTAACTAGTATAATCATTATTAATATTTCTTGCTATGGTATTACTCAGGAAATGTTATACACATACTCCAATAATAGATTTATAGATTTTGAAAGGAAATTATATTTTACATTTTTCGCTAACAATGTGCTTTGGGACAGTTGCCTATTATCATATGGAGCTCTAACTCCTCCTTCTATAGCTTTACTGTATGGTGTCTTCATGATTTTATTTAATAACCTTATAACTGGGGACAGCCTTTGCCTCATCATGGACAATCCCTGCTGTTCACCATTGCAATCAAAATTTTTGTTGAATTTAGCACAAAATCTTGTCTTGCCACAAATAGGATAGCCCAGTCTACCCTCCAACCCCTACAGCTTAGAGTCTTTAGACTTCTTAGGCATTTCCTACATTGACAACTCATGGAACAGAGATGACAATGACATGTGTTGGAATTCCTGGCCACTCCCCCAGCTACATGCCCATACATACGCTGTCCAGTAACCAAGCAAGAGGCTTACTCATCCCGGGGCCTTATATCCTACGTAATCTATGCGCTGCGTGGTCGTGTAATGTGCACGCAGCGTAATCATGCAACCTATGCGCATGCGTGGCATAGCTATGTATGCTCATGTGCAGGGGAATTCATAAAAAGTGGGTCACAGACTCCTCTCCTTCTTCTCCTCCTCCACCTCCTCCTCCTCCTCCTCCTCCTCCTCCTCCTCCTCTTCTTCATCTTCTTCTTATCTCTTTCCTTGCACCACCATCTCCATAGGCCTAAGCACGTCTTTCCTTAATAAACTCTCATAGTGGGTTTTGTTATGCCTTGTGGCTTTTCTCTCATGGTAAACAGTGCTGCTTAATGAATAACACAGCACCTCGTAATAATAACTAACAACATAGGGGCATCTTGTCACTACTCTTGATTCTCCCTCAAAACCTCATCTCTAGGACTACAGTGTGCTGTGCAGACACTGTAGTCTTTTGCCTGTACAGGCCGAGGTCTCATCAGTAAATATTTCATGTGCATGATTACTCCACAGTGAGCAACAACGTGAAAACATAATCTTGGAGATGGCTACAGGTGGGCAGGAGGGCATATTTTCATCTTTCCAGAAGGGGAAATGATTTATAACTGTCAGAACTCTGATAAGAAGTTGACAAGTATATGAAATTGGTTATATAAATTATAAAACATAAGTCATGATTCTATTTGCTTTGTGACAAGAGAAACTGGGTAATTTTTCATGAAGATATAAACTAAATACAAATGGCTACAATATCCAAGTGGCTGTTCCCACTCCCTCCCTGAAAGCATCATGCCTTTCCTTGTGCTTATGAATGGGTGCAGAATTGGAAGCAGAGTGGAGCGTGGGAGCAAAAGGTCCAGTGGGAAGCAGTGGAGAAACATCAAAGAGAAATTTCCCTTGTGTCCTAGATTGCTTAAAGCTGCTTGGAGTGCTACAGTGAAAACTTCTTGAGAAGAGGCCAGAGAGAAAAGAATCTATTTGTAAGCCTTTCAAGGGCTAGACAGTGCTGATTGTGGCTCTTCTCAAATGTGCGGCCCACAGCCTAATCAGCACAAAAGCTGAGGTGATAACCCCACATGACCAAAGGTCTAGAACCCAGGTTTCCTTTAAGTGATAAAATTGCTTGGAATCATAAAATTCCCTTCTGGATAATTTACTCGCTATAACCCGATGTTTTACTGTCAGCTGAAGAAATGAAGGCGGATGTCAGCTCTGAATTCCTCAGCTCTTGCCTGTAGGGACACGGAGCAGTCATCACCCCCCTTGCCTTACAAACACATCATTGCACTGTATTTTGTGTATAACCTACCATTTTTCAGATTTTCTGCTTCCATTCATCCAATCATCCTTTCCTTCAGGGTTAGAAGAACCATCCTCTTCATCTCTGTCTACCAATGTCATGTGCATTTTTAAGCCTAGAACACATTTTGCTGAATCTGGATGAGCCTCCACCCTAGACAGTTTTGCCCATGAAGTGGGTCAGAGCATCCACCAACTCCTCGGGCTGGGAGTGGGCTGTGCCTTTCATTGGACCTTGAAGGCAGACACTTTCCCACCTATTTCTCTGCCTACACTGAGCCCTTGTAGAATGGCTGACAGGACAGCATTTCCATACAGTCTCTAGCAACCTTCCCTATAGCTCTGTGAGCTTCGTTTCTTGTCGGTTGTATTTTGCATGTAAGCTATTATCATTAACATTTATTACTGACCAAAGGTCACCAATTTGGAGATGCTGTTATTGTCCTGGTCCCTTGTGGCTCATGGAGAACCACAGATCAGCAGCTCCCACATCATTCAGGAGCTTGTTAGAAATGTAGTATGCAGGCCACTGACAAGATCTACTACTGGATCAGGATGGTCTTGTTAGCGAGAAAGCCCAGAATGCTCCTACATGCACCAATATCAAGGCACTGCTGTCTTAGTCTGGCATGGTCCCTGGCTCCCTAAAAGGGCCCACCCACCCTCTATGCTGTGTTCTAAAGGGCAGCATCTCCTACTGTTCTCCATGTGATGAACATTTTCCTACAACTCAGATCTAGGCATGTGGTCAAACCAAATGTGAATTCGCTTGTGGGAATCATGAGACAGAATCCTGAACATTGAGTGTTATTGTTGCTATATTTAACTCCCATTTAATAACCATTTTTGCTTTCTCTAAGAAGGGTGGAGAATTATTTTCAAATGGGCCACAGCCCTGTCCAATTTTATGTTAGTCACAGAGGCTATGTAGCTATGTGTGCAAGAGCCTGTGAAGGCCAGAAGAGCTTCAGATCCCCTGGACCTGGAATTACAGACAATTGTGAGCCACCATGTAATGCTGGGAACTGAACCTGGTACTCAAGACCACAGTGCCATCTTTCCAACCTCCCAAATGTCTCTCTCTCTCTCTCTCTCTCTCTCTCTCTCTCTCTCTCTCTCTCTCTTGGATTTTCAAAACAGGGTTTCTCTGTAGCTTTGGAGCCTGTCCTGGACTAGCTCTGTAGACCAGGGTGGTCTCGAACTCACAGAGATCCACCTGCCTCTGCCTCCCAAGTGCTGGGATTACAGGCATGCGCCACCACCACCTGGCCCAAATATTTCTTTTTAAAGACAAAAGATTCCCTCACAGACAGTCCTTAGAGATCTTCCCCCTTCTCCCTCTGCTCTTGGAGATTAATCACTGTGCTGATGGAGCCAGGCCATGCAACAACCCAGCCTCAACCTTCAGGGGCTGTTGCAGTACCTGCCTTCACAGTACCCACCTCTCTGAGCTGCATGTGCTGGACACCAGGTCATCTGTAACAGCAATTAGTAAATATGACTTATACTGCACGCTTGTTAGAAAGTATCAACTCCTTCCAAACCAATGTGATTAGATGCAGAGACAGTGGCTGTCGTTAAAATTTCGACTACCACAAGTGATTCCGTGGAGACCCTATTTGCAAATATCAATACCTCCTGAGCTCTGACTTGTGACTTCTGGATGTTTGCACAGAGAATATTCCGGGTCACATTCATTTGTGATGCTTTTCTGTTCTTCTGATGTTCTCTTTCAGACTACACGTGTGACACCTGTGTGAATCTCTCAGCAAGGGAGAACACCAGCAAGTGTCCCTGATGGAGAGCTGTTTACTTCCTGGGCTTCATGGGAATCTCTCTCTGAAGAGCAGTAGAATCAGGGGAAATGCATGCTGTGGGTTTTGGAGGGAGTAGCTCGGGTTTGGTCATTTAGAAGCGCCGGAAAAGCCATTCCAATAGGCTCGGGTTGAGCATCTGAGAAGCATGCCAGTTATCTATCCTGTAGGAGACAAAGTCATAGAACTGGGGCTCTGGGGACTTTCATGGGGGCCTTTGTGCTTCCAGAAATCTCTCTCCATGGTGAGTGCTTGTGTGTGTGTGTGTGTGTGTGTGTGTGTGTGTGTATTGACCCCACATACATACCTCCACACCTGCATGTTTGTGTGCACTGGATCAGGATGAACATTTAGTTCCACTGGAGAGGACATCTGCCAGTGTCTCTTTGTCTCTGTTTTTCCTCTAACTGCTAAGCTAGCTCCTGGGCTGGTTGCTTGTTTTTGTATTTCCCTGCCATGTTGGATTATAACTTATTTTAAATTTTTACAAGGTAGCAAACAAGGGAGCAAAGAAGGAAGAAGGCTGAGTGACAGGGCTGTTCGTAGCCTGAAAAGTCCGAAATATTTATTCCATGGCCCTTTATGGGAACTGTTGGCTGACTCCTGAAAGATAAGAGTCCCTCACATCCTCCACTAGTTCCAGCTGAAAGGTCCCAGGGAGACATGAATATCCTTAAGGCAATTAAATGGCAAAAGATAAGAGAACTCCAACAGGTTTGACTTCTGTGATACCTGGGGCTGTACATTTTCTTCCCTAAGAAAAAAGTAGGTTGTAGTTACAGAGAGGGAATGGTGGTTGGGCAAGCCCAATAAGTACCCTCCAGGAAACATGTCAGGGCTGCAGAGACAGCTCAGAGGGTAAAAGCACTCACTATGCAAGGATGAGGACTCGAGTTGGGATCTCCAGCACTCACATAAAACACTGAGAGTGGTGGTGTCTGTAACCCCAGTCCTGAGAGGACCCTGGGAGTGTAGAGATGATGTGGATCCTTAGGACCCACTGGCAAACCCCAGGTTCACTGCAAGATCCTGTCTTAGAAAACAAGATGGAGAGTAATAAAGACAGACATCAACCTCTGGCCTCCATGCATGAGTGCATAGGACCAGCACACCTGCACACACATGTCAACACACATTCATACCTCCCCACACGTACACAAAATAAAAAGAGAAAACAACCATACAATTTTTTTAAAAAGAAAAATCCATGTGGATCACTTTAAAGGTGTATGGGCAATAGAGAAATAGAGTGAACAAATTGACCTGAGGGAGATTGGGAGAACCCCCAGAACTAAATCTACAGGAACTTTGCCCATCAAATTCCTTGCCAGAAGAGAGGGAGGGAAGAACACAGACACTATCAAACCACAGACTGTAGGGAGGACCCTCACTCCCCCCACAACTCCTTCTAACCTCCTGCAAGAAGCCTTCTTAACTCAACCAGGAACTAGAGGGAGAATCCAAATGGTCATTCTCAGGCACAGAGCTTGATGGAGAAATGTTCAGAGTGGATCAGAAGCAGTGGATGGTGACAATACAGAGAAAGAACGCAGAAGGAGGAAGGCTGACTCCATTCAGGGTGGCTTCAGAGGCACAGGAGCTGTGTATGGTTTAGTGTTCTGAACTCAGCACCTTGGAGCCCGTGTGTGCCTGCGTGCATGTGTGTGTGTGCACACGCACACAGCGGAGGTTGTTGGGAATTGAACTCAAGGGTTTTGAACGCTAGGTAGATGCTCCATCACTGAGTTATGTCCCCTGCTCTGCCTTTGAATATTTTTTTTCTTTCTTTCTTTCTTTCTTTCTTTCTTTCTTCCTTTCTTCCTTCCTTCCTTCCTTCCTTCCTTCCTTCCTTCCGTCCTTCCTTCCTTCCTTTCTTTCTTTTAGATCTATTAATTTTGTTGTTATATGTGTATGGGTGTTGTGCCTGTGTGTATGTATGTGTATCATGTGTATACTTAATGCCCACAGAGGTTAGAAAAGGGCATCAGATCACTTGGGACTAAAGTTGCAGGTGGTTGTGAGCTGCCATGTCGGTGCTGGGAAGTAAGCCAAGGTCCCGTGCAAGAGCAACAAGTGCTCTCCTAATCTCTGAGTCTCCAGTACCAGAATTCTTAATAACATTTGGAGAAAGGCTCCGGATTTTTTTCTGTTTTACTCGGCCCCACAACTTATGTACCATTCCTAATTTTATTCTTTGAACTGCGTCCGGCCAATGAGTCTATCTCTTTGGATAGTCACTCTTCTCATCTGTAAAATAAGCTCAACAGAGTTTCGTCTCGGGGTTGAAGAGCTTACGGTGGGTGGGCGGCATTCATGAGTTAGGCTGGCTTTCCAAAGACATCTTCCTTCCTTTCCCTGGGCCCACCCTCTTCTCACGCTCCTTCCCATTCTCTTTTAGAAGATGACTTCCGGGCAGCCGCCTGAGGAAGGAAGACCATGTACTATAATGAAAAGTGCAACGGCTCAGTGACCCGGCTCGGGGGGACATGGACTGACCACGAGGGAAGATACTTGGGCAGGAATGGCAAGTGGTCATCGGCTCCAGAGTTCGAGAAAGGAATTCAAAACACGCCTTGTTCCCTTGTTGGGTCAATTAGGAACGTGAAGTCCATAAATGTCCAAATCCTTGCCCAAGACCATCCAGCTTGGTGAGGATCAGAGCTCTTCTTGAACCCAGGGCCTCTGGGGCCAAGTCCAGTGGGATTCAGACAGGCTGCTCCCCATTCTCAGCTTGAGTATGGACAGACTCAAATGCAAGGCTTGGGAATTAACATCTACTTGTTATGGGACAGCCTGTCATTTTTCAGTTTCCTTTTTTTTTTTTTCTTCTTTCCTCAAAAAATAAAAAAAAAGTATATCCTTTTACTCTTTTTTCCTCTGCATATTGCATGCGAAGAATCAAGGTTTTGTTCCTTTCTTGGGACAGACTGAACATCAAGCTGGCTGTGGGCTTTAGCTGAAGGGTCTAAAGCCATTGGCCAGGGTTGAGATGCCCTAATACAACCCAGCACCTAAGAAAAAGTGGCTGGAGATTTCATTTTCTCCACATATTGCCGATCATTTGAAGAGCTCAGTGTTCTGGGTTAAGGTGAAATAATTCCATTCTTGGTGACCAAAGATTTTCTGCCTGCATATATACCTAAAGGCTTTTTGTAATTCTCAGTGGGATACTTTTTATTTTATTTTTTATTTTTTAGATGCAAAATTGTCTTATATCCTGGCGAGCTTTAATGCTCTAATCCAGTGAGGATGGTCTGTTTCTCCTGGCAACTCGGAGGCAACAAGATGAGCAGGGGTCAGCTGGGTAGTTTGAAGAGAAGCCTTGGAAATCGGTTAAACAAAGCTGGGAATTCTCTGAAGAGTGTTTAGTAAAGAGACTGCAGTTTGAAGTGAATAGGAATGGTTTTGTTCACAGGCTTTGCCTTGCTGTTGGATTCAAAGAGTATTCAGCCCCAGAAAAGAACATCAATGTCTTTTTTGAAAATTAAACACACAAGTACACACACACACACATACACACATACACACACACTCACACACACACACACACAACCAAATGCCTACTTCTGCCTCCCTCTGAGCACTGCTTAACTGTGGAAAAGTTCCTCATGCCTGAAAACATGTACTTTGATACAAAGTGAGTGCCGTGTAGGACTAAAGATGTCATATTGTCTGTCACTGGTAAAACGAATGACCAAGGACTTTGCTTCAGAAAGATAACAAAATACCACAGATGACTCTGCTGAGTGAGGTCTTCAAGTCTGGAAGGGGTCGGAAGGCAGGGATCCTGTAGCAGGTCGCTTCTTAGCTTTGTCACTAGCCAATTCTTGTGACCTCAGGCAAGACACTTAAGCTCTTTGTACTTTCGAAAAGTGGGGATAATGCTTGCTGCCCACTTAACCTCAAAGGGATATGTGGAGATTAGCCAATTAGGATTTGTCAGTGGAGATCAATGGAGGAAGGCATCTCTATAAACATAAAGAATTCCTGCCATGCCCATCTCTCCCTCCCTCTCCTCTGTCCCTGTTGCCACAGTTCCTCTTTCAAAGTGTGGCTGTCCCAGGAGACTCCATGATGTCTTCTTGTGGTTTTTCTTCTGGTTTCTATTGTGGAAATAGTGGGGTATCGTCTACTACTAAATGATTTGTTTGAAATAACTCCTTTCTCTACCACAAGAGGCAGTTTCCAAATCAAACATTCTATGCTGTCAATGAGGCACACCAGGCATGTTTTCCTTTGTGTTTGCAGTTAACATTCTGTAAAAAAAGAGAAACCCACTGTAACCAAATAGTAAGTATAATTCAGAAATATTTGTTCATTGGGGACTCAAAGCTAATGAGGTTTTAAGATAAAATCAATTCAGAGCCCTTGTTATAATCCTTAAAGAAATTCTCCTTTTAACCAACACTAGGATGGTATTTATAGTTCATAAACATTGCTTCTCTACTGGTTATAGCCACCTGTAAAATACATATTGCATAATATCATCATCTGATAGTCACTTTCCAGTTGAGAAAATTGAGAATCGGAGATGCTAAGTGATCTCCTCAGCATAATTTAGCTAATGAGTGGTAAAGACAAGACTGACTCTACATTTCTTTATCTTCTGGTTCCAAGCAAAGTGAATTTCCCAGTGTGCCTTGCTGTTCTCCATGACCAGGACCCAAATGGTATCTAAGACCAACTCCTGTGGCCTTGGTGTCCTGGCCCTCACTTCACAGACCACTTGGATTTAGACAATGTATTTGATCTTATGCAAGACTCTGTTGGTGAGTTTGGAGGAGAAGGCTCTTTCAGAAAGCCACTGGCAGTGTGTCTGGGGGCTTAGCTCTCTCTGGCTCAGCTGTCTGGCTTCTGTGATATAAACTGCTCTGCTCCACCATGCCTCCACCCTACCGTAATTGACTAAGACCTCAAAAAAACATGAACCCAAATAAACAAGTCCCTCCCTTTCAATTGTTTTTCTCATATATTGACCACAGTGTTGATAAAACCAATATATGACACCACACCCTGATCCAGAACGGAGAGAGGTTGAAGGTTAGTTAGCAATAAATGGATGACGGACTCTGTCATGCTTATGTGATAAGGCCTCTTATCTGAACCTGAAGGACAGAGATCCACAGACATCTGGATATCTGATCACATCTAAGTTTTTGGAGCGTGGGGCACTGAGGGCAAATTAGGACTCTACACCGTCTCAGGCGTCTCTTATTTCTTCCATCTGCACCTAGCTATTTACCTGTATCCTTCCGAATAAACTGATAAAAATCAGAGTTCCCCAAGTTGGTGGAGCTGCTCTAAACCCAAAGAGAAGACTGTAGGAATTCCCCACTTAAGATCTGTGCCAGAAGCTATAAACCTTGGATTTGCAATTAGCTTCTGCAGCCTTTGGGACTGGGCCATCAAGCCATGGCTTCTCTGTTGGTTACTGAGTCAAAGTCTAGGAAAGCCGCATTGAGTTGGTGTTTTCCTATACATGCAGTCATTTACGTGTGTTGAGATCAATGTAGTATGTATATATGATCTGTCCAAGAGCTGTGTTAACTTGTGTTTCTCAAAAAATGGTGACCACATTTGACATTCCTGACAGTGATGTGTTTGTCACATCTAGACAAGAAAAAGCAAGTATTTCAGATGCTTTGAAGAGACCCTTTCCAGATACTTTATCCACACAAACATTCTTGTAAAAAACAAGGCGTGGCTCCCCTAAATTCAACTGGAAAGAAAAGGTGGGGATAACAGGATAAGCTGTGTGATCATCAGCATATGACAGTATTATACATGTCAGCCTCCTCTCACGGACTATGATATAGATCAATTAAAATAAGAAAATAAAAGTACTGTGAAACATATAGTATTTTACAAAGGTGCGATCTCATGTGTCTTTAATACTTACTGATGTGTGTTTCTGTGTGAGTATATGTCGTGTGTGTGTGTGTGTGTGTGTGTGTGTGTGTGTGTGTGTGTGCCTGCCCATGGAGATCAGCTGAGGGCATTAGATGTCCTGGAACTGAAGGTACAGGCCATTGTGAGCCACCTGATGTGGATGCTGGGAACTGAACTCAGGTCCTTACAAGAGCAACAAGTGTTCTTAATCACTGAGTCATCTCCCCCACAACCTGATGTTGTATTTTAAATAGTATAGGAAATTTGGTGACAGACAGTAGTCATTTGGACATGACTGGGCATTGTGTTTATGGTAAAAGACAAAGAATTGTACATTGCTTCTCCCACCAAGAAGCATGGTACCAGGTAGGCCTCTGTAGCTTCTACATGTAGCATACTATATACTTGGTAATGGGGCTCTGAAGAGCTTTATTGCTATACTCAAAATACACCTTAAAGACCTAGGAAGATCTCTTAGTTAAAATGCTCACTGAGCATCATCACCATGCCCTATATAAAGAAGTCAGGGAAGTCTGCACATGACTATAATCCCAGTGCTGGGGAAGTGGAGACAGGAAGAGCCTTGGGGGTTTGCTATCCAGCTTTTCCGATAACCAAATGTGTATGTTACATCCCTGTGAGACCTCATCTCAAAATAAATAAACAAATAAACAGAAAGGTGGAGAGTGATTAAGGAAACGGGTGATGTTGACTGCTGACCTCATTTGGGGAAGTCTAGTTTGAGCATCTTATGTATTTATAGCCAGTGGCTGGACTAAGGTCATGGAGAGCTGGAGGAAGAAGCAGGGCAGTAGTTAGAGCTGGGCAGATTCATCCTTCTCCTCACTGTTACCATCATCTTTTCTGTCTCTAGTTTCAGAACCTTTCCATATACTCTGCAAGTTGGACTTCCTCCCAACCTGGTGTCTACATGCCAAAAGCAATCATGTCCCCAGAAGGCTGGGTGGTAGCCATGTCTTCTTTTGTAGCTTCGTCTAAAATAAAATATTTCAAGACTTCGAGATCTGTATTTTTCAAGATTGTAATCCTAATGAGCCCCAAATAAACATAAATTTCCTTGTTCTCCACTAGGATGATTTTTAAACTTAGACAAGACTTTTTAGACAAACTCTTAGATGCAAAGAATAGAAACTCATTCATGTTAGCAAAGGATGCCAGGAAAACCAAGCCACAGGCAGGAAGAACAGCTGTTCGTGAGCTGAAGGTGGGGCTGGTGTCTGCCCGTCATGGAGTCTCTCCACTGTTCCTGCATCTATCAGGCTAACCTCTTCTCTGCCTTTCATATCCTCCCTGCTCCATCCCCACTCTCCGTTATCTGTGTCCACATCCACTGGCTCCACTTTTCTTCTTTCTCACAACTTGACTCAGCATCCTGGCCTTCCCTTGACTCAGTATCTACCTATGTGAAAACATTTCAACATCCGCCCTGGCTTTGCCTTATTCACTAGGAATTTGATGGTTGAAATTCCCAGGAAAGGGATGGCTTGCTTTATTTGAACAAGATTGTCTGTGTGTAAGTCGCATCCCTCTTTTTAAATTACTTTTATTATCATTTAGCAGTCACTCTTGTGAAACAGCCAAACAACAAGAAACTCAGGCCCCAGCAACTCCAGCCCCAACAAAAAGGCAGGCCAGGAAGGTTGGGCATTCACCTATGTAGGTCAGTGTAAATGTCAACCTTTCCTGGAGGATCAACTAAACTCAGAAAATGGAAAGTACTGTAGAAGACAGAATGTTCTAGGAAGAAAATGGAATATCCCATTCAAATGCACATTCAAATGTATGTAGAAAGTCATATTCCTCCAAATCAATATATCAACATCTTTGGTAATTATGCTAGCAGACTACTACCTCAAGGTAGATACTGTGTTTCCATAACACTTCTTTCCACTTCCATTACTACTCAGCCACAAGCCTGCTGTCTCAGGACCGCCAAAAGTGGAGCCTAAATCAGCTTTCAAGCAATTAGGCATTTAAAGGAAGGCGGTGCTGTTTCCTATGTTAGCATTGTATTGTGGGTTGTTTTTTTTTTTAATGCGTTCTTTTTACAAATGGGAAAACTCAGGAATTATTCTTTGTTCAATAATAAAGGTTTGAGAATGTATCTGTTTCTGTGTGTGGTATCTACTACAATCTACATTTGAAAATTGCACTGTAAGTGCTCTGTAGGCTTTTTTCCTTTACTCATTTTCAGTCCTCACAACATCACATCCTTCATTAATTTCTATTTTTCCAACACATACTGCACTGCAGCCAAGTTATTAACTAATTTATTTCATAACTCAGAATGAAAAGAAAAAGACCCAAATAATCAAACAAACAAACAAACAAGAATGCAGTTTCAGGAGCCTTTTGTACCCAATCCCATACCAGTAGGCTAAGGTGTCTGCCTCTCTGGCACATAGAGGCTGGCACATCTGGTATGTCGATGGAATTTGGATTTTTAAGATTCTTTTATCTTTGAAAGAGAGTCCCACTTTGGAGATGACCTAGAGCTCACCATAAGGCAGACTAGCCTCAAAATTGCAATCCTCCGGCCTCAGCCACCTGACTTCTGGGATTTGCAGGCATGTGCTATTATACCAGGCTTTGATGCAAATGTTTTAATGCAAGATTTTAAGGAATCTGACATGAACTTTCCCTCGTCTTTAATAAGCCAGCAAACACCAAATCCAATTATGAAAGAGATTAAATTTCCCTTTGGGCGCATGACACAACAATTATCTGTGTGTATTTAAAAAAAAAATCCTAACACAGAACTTTCTGGGTTTGTACCAGATAAAACCCTCAGGAAAAGATGCCATAGCTGGCATCATGTCCTGACATTCATGCATGATTCAGCACCTCTAGACGACGATTTGGGGCAATCTGTTTTTCCACCCAAGCCAGGCTCTCATCTCGCTAGAAGCTGCAGGGATCAGAATCCCAGCTTTCACAGATGGCTGCCTCCTGTACCACCCATCACCTAGAGAAATCCAGAGGCTGCTGCGGCTGGTGCTTCGCATCTTTCCAGTGGCATTGGAGAGCTAAGGGATCCGGGTGATTGATGCCTCCTTTCTTGTCCTCTAGCTGCTTTTGCATGGGTTGATAGTGCCTCTGTCTCTATGTATGATTAGGCTGAGAATTCCTGGGTCAACCACCCACAGATTGTATCAAAAATAATCAATCCTGTTTGGCTGTCTTAACATTTTGGCTATTTTAGTTGTTAAGGCAACCAGAGCTGATGAAATGTTCACTCATCAATTTGATGTTCAGCAATTGTCTGTCATGATTCTGGAGTTGGGGGTGGGGATAAAAATCAGCTGTCAAAATAGTCAATCCAAAAGAGTCAATCTTGTCACGAATTTCTCCCTGACACCAGAGAGCAGCACCTCCTCCACCCACTATTTTTCTCCCACCTCTCTTTGGATATGTCCCTTCCACAAACAGCTTCTCTACGGCAGGGATGTTGGTGAGCAGAGGCGAAAAGAGGTATTTTAAGTTTGCCATGGCTTATATTTTCCTAAAAGGGTTCCCCTTCCTTTGCTTTGATACCGATATATTTTTATTTGTAAACTAGAGAGCACTCCTAAAAACATGGGTACATTGTAGACACAGAATATTTTTGTCTTAAAGGAGGGATTTAGAAAGATGTGTCCCTCCCTTTCTCTTTCAAGAGGCATTTGCTTCTGAGAGTGAATGGTTCCAAAGCCAGGGAGAGGTGGAGAGGCGGCTGGCTTGCACAACCCCTTCCTGTCCCTGAGCCTGCTCCACCATCCTTGGAACAGAAGGGCTCTGAGTCTGGCCTTGGTGTGAGATGTGGCTGGCTTTCCAAGTTGAGAAAGGCGTTGGTAATTACATTTCATTGCTGTGTCTCTTTCCAGAATCCCCGCTCCTGGTTGAACTGCCTTGTTGTATTCCTTCACCCTGTTACCCCTACCCCAGCCTGACTGCTAATTTAACCCTGGCTCTCTTTCTCCAGGAACATTTGACCTTGTGCAAGAATTTGGCCTGGACTTCTCTCCGCCCACTTCCCAATAAGAGCAGCACTGGTCTGAGATCATTAGCATGAGCAGGCAGTGCTTCAGACTGCTGCCCGCCAGCACAAGGTTCCGGCTGGTACAACAGTAGCCCCCTTTTCTGGGCAAAAGGGCAGTGGCCACCGTTTGCCAGGAGACCTTGTCCAACATTTTGATTCAAGATGGTGCTGCCAGCAATGTGGACTGAGCCAATTAGTTCCTTCAGCTGATAAAATGTATAGGGAAAAAGTGTAGACTCAATGGGTCATCCTTAGTTTATATACCCAGGCCTGTACTTCAAACACTTCCATGGATTTTTTTTTTCCAATGAAGAAAGATACTCTGTATTAATTAAGAATCTGGAAAGGGTCATAAAGAAACTAGGAATTGATTGACCTGCTTGAGAGAACAATCTTTGCAATCATTTAAGATGCCCATGTCTTCCTCCCGTTCATGAGCTGATTACACACCATTTTTATCTCCCCATTAATTAAGAAGCCAAGGACAAATACTGGGTATGATTTCATAACTGAAAATATTGCCATAAACGTTTTTAAAAACAATATTACTTCAGGTCTTTTAAAACCAACCTATATGTCTGAGCTAGGGTTTCTATTGCTGTGAAGAAACACCATGACCACTGAAATTCTTATAAAGGAACACATTTAATTGGAGTTGACTTATGGTTCAGAGGTTTAGTCCGTTATGGGCATGTTGAGAAACATGGTGGCATGCAGCCAGACATAGTGATGGAGAAGGAGCTGAGAGTTATTCATCTTGATCTACAAGCAACAGGAAGTGAACACTATATAATGGGAATAGTTGAACATATATGAAATCTCAAAGCCCACTCCCTTAGTGACACACTTCCTCCTCTAACAAGGCCACACCTACTCCAACAAGGCCACACCTGCCTATGGGCCAAGCATTCAAACACATGAGTCTATGGGGAATGTACCTATTCAAACCACTACCCCATAGTTCATGTTTTCTTCTGCTCAACTCCCTGAATGGTTTTGGTTTCATGTAATATGTCTGTGAATATATATGTGCCTAGAGTTTATAGATTATATCTTTATAAAGTACATTTGTTTATGGGGATTTGGCACAAAGCTAGAAATGGATTAGGTAGAGATGGTAGCAGAAACAGTGGCCAGTAACTTCAATTTTAGGCATCTACAGTAGTACATTCAATGCAGCCCAGTTCATAACAGGGTATATATACTACAAAATAGTGGATAATCCTTTACATTCCTCTCTTTATTGGGTAAAGGAAAGAGATTTAGATGAGGTAGCAACTGTATGGGTTGAAGGGATAAGGCCTCCATTTGTGTTACTTTTGTGCCAGGGTGACAGTGTATCTGCAAGAAACCATTTAAGGAAGGAAGGGTTTCAGCTTATAGTTTGAAAGAGATTTTGGGCCATTTTTTAGGGTTGCATGGTGGCAAGCTCTACTGCCTGGGGCAACAGGAGCATGTAGCAGGACTACTCACATCTTGACAGATCAGGGGGCAGAAAGTAGGCCTGAACCAAGGTATACTTTCAAAGGCCCACCTCTTAAAAGTCCCTACACCCTTCAAAATAGTACCACTGGCTAGAAACAAGTGCTCAAAACACATGCCTGTGGGGGACATTTCTGACTCAACTGTAGCATTCCCTATGTATTAGAAAATAAAGATCTAGAGCTGGCATTCCCACCTCCCCTGTTTTTGTTTGTTTGTTTGTTTGTTTTGTTTGTTTTGTTTTTGGGTTTTTTTTTTTGTTTTTATTATTATATAAATTAGAAACCAGGACTCAAGGACAGCCACATCTACCTGATGCAGGTTTACTCAGACAGGTTGGGTCGAGCCTGCTGGGACCTTCCCAGCAGGTGAGAAGAAAGAAAATGAGGAGCCAAGACTTGGGAGAGCTAGAGAATCAGAATGGTTCACACGCCATGGAAAGGCACATACAGGAAGAAGGTAGATGAAAAGGATTGGGCACATGTTGGAGGCCAGCTTGCCACCTGATTCTATGATGACACCAGTAGGAGTGGACTGAGGAGGGAGGTCTGCTTACACCCTACCCTCCTGGAAACATTGCAATGTACAGATCAGGCTGCTACCAAGGACCATGTGTGGGTCTCGGGTCCTACAGTCAACAAGGTCTCTGTTGATATCCATGCTCCTGTTGCTACTCAAGTGACATGCTGACTCCAGTGAGCTGGGCTGCCTCCTGAGTCCAAGTTCTAGTCCATGAGCTATGTTGCCACTGGAGTTGTACTGTTCTGGGTGGCCCCTTTGCCGTCACCTGGGACCATGGTGACAGCCAGGCCTAAGATGCTGCCAGGGGCCATGTCTGTGCTCTAGGTCCTACCGCAACTGAGGCCTAGGTTGATGCCCATGTCCCCCAGGGCCACCAAAGGCCACATGAAGCCTGGCGTTTAGGCCGCATCCTATGGCCTTCTTGTTGTCTAGGGGCCATGCTGCCGTCAAAGCCATCCTGATCTGACTGCCGGGAGCTACCGACCAGAACGAAGATGTTGACCAGGCTAAGCTGCAGCATGTAGCCATGACTGGATCTGTGGCCCAACTGCAGCTGGTGTCTGCACTGAATTCTGTGGCACAGGTGGCCACTAGGACCTATATAATAGAGTACTGGGATCTGGACCAGAGCTTGCAGCTTGGGTGGAGTCCAGGGGGCCATGCGACAGCAGGGGCTATACAGCTATGGGTGGCCTGTGCTATCACCCAGGCCAGGGAGTCATTTGGGCCCAGGCTGCCACTGAGGACCATGTCTGGGTCTGTGACCCTCTAGCCGCCAGGATCAAGATTGACATACAACCATGAAGAAGGCTGGGGGTCAAACCAGCCATTTGAGTCTGAGTTGGTCTCCAAGGACCAGGATGATCCATGTCTGAGTGGCCTCTGCTGCTACTCAAGGACATGGCAAAGTCTGGTCCTGAGCTGCAGCTGAGGGCCATGTCAGCGTCTGTGGCCCCCACTGCAGCCCAGGTCTGTTCTGATGTCTGATGCTCCTGTCGACATCAAAGGCCGTGCAGATGCCCAAGATCAAAGGCCAAGTCTCAGGGCCATGCCACCACTGGGGTCAATGGTGATGTCCAGACCCAGCTGCTGCCAAGGGCCATGTCTGGGTCCTGGGTCCAGCCGCAGCTAGGGTCTGTGTTGGTATCTCTGGCCAGTGTCACCTCAGAAAGCCTTAGGAATCATGTGAGATAAAATCAGAGAGCTGTACTGAGCCAGTCCCGCCCATCACTGCCCTGGGAAAGCTTGCCTAGGCTTTTGTGGGCTGCTACAGCAAGAGAACTGGCCCCTGCACTTGGGAGAGAGGGTCTCCACCCTTCATCACAGGCAAGGATGAACCTACCCTGAGGGCATGCATGTAGGGGAGCTGAGTCCACCACTGTACCAGAGACAGGTGGCGCCAGCATCTTGATCTGATCTGCCTAACACCCAGGCCCACAATTGGGCCTTGGGTTGGTCCACCCTAGCATCTACCCCATCTAGGTCCCATTGGAGCTTGTGAAGGGACTGGTCCTGTAGAACTACACCCACAAGATTTCCAAGACACAGGATACCACAGAAGAGCTCTGGTGAGGATCCAGTGAGGATGGTGTACCGATGACTCATTACAATGAACAGTTGCCAGTCAAGCTGATGGGACAAAAGGGTAGACTATATGACACACCAAAGCCTCCGATGCCATCAGGATGGATGAAGAGAAGAAGAAGCAGAGATTTTTCTGTTTCTGGTGTGGTTTTTGTTCTGTTGTGGTTTATTGGTTTTTTTGTTTGGTTGGTGCTGAGATATTGCTCTGTATAAATAAAATGCTGTTTGGCAAGTGGCCAGGCAGGAAATATAGGTGGGACAACAGAGAAGAGAATTCTGGGAGGTGGAAGGCTGGGGGAGGAGACACCACCAGCGGCCGCCATGACATACAACATGTAAAGACACCAGTAAGCTACAAGCCACAAGGCAAAGTATAGATTAATAGAAATGGGTTAATTTAAGATAGAAGAAGTAATAACAAGAAGCCTGCCATGGCCATACAGCTTGTAAGCAATATAAGTTGCTGTGTGTTTACTTGGTTGGTTCTATGGGCCTGGCGGGTGAGAGAGATTTGTCCTGACTGTGGGCCAGGCAGGAAAACTCTAAGTACAGGTTGGTTTTTGTTTTTGTTTGCTTACTTGCTTACTTTATTATGCTCTCTTTCATTGGAGGGATGCAACTGGGATGGGAGGGATTATAAGGGGACCGGGAGATGAACAGAATTGATGTGAAACCACCAAAGATTCAACAAAGAAGTTTTACAAAAAAGAAAGAAAGAAATCAGGAGTCCTTTTCTAATGGTGAGACTTTTTTCCCCCTTTCCCTGCTTTGGAGGACCTTCTTCCTAACTTAGTACAGATGTTCAATGTTAAAGTACATGACTCCAGCTAAGAATGGTAGGTATGGGGAGAGCACTTGCCTTATTTTTAGGGTTGCTATAATTTTTCTTAGGATTTGGGGGGCATCATTTCATCTCACTGAATCTTGTTACCATCATCTGAGAAGAGGGCATGCCAATGTCTATCCTATCAGTTGCTACAAGATCCAAATGCGCCTATGCAGCCACAGCATTCCTTCAAACACCTCAGAACAACCACACCATTCACTCCCTACCACTTACTCTACAGTATCTGACATTTTACCAGTCAGATCTCTTTCAGCCTTTGCTTCTACGTGTTACCAAAATAACGATAATTGATGGTTATGCTAATAGCCCAGAGGTTCCCCACAGCTGTGTCATTGCAGAGAGATCCACATGTTCCGTACAGAATTAATGTCATGTGTAACCAACTCTGCTCTACTTCTCCAAAAATCCATTATCGGTGAACCTTGGCTTGCTTAAAACAAAATATCCAGCTAACAAAAGCCGTATTTTCCAGGTTATTAAGCGTAAAGGAAAATTTGAGGAAGGGTATTGCCCAAAATGCTAACTTGAGCTCAGAAGATTTGAATAAATGCCCTCTAGGTCTTGCTTCTATTCTAAACTTTGATAATAAGTAGAAAAAGATACTAGGAATTATTAATATGTAGAAAACTGAAATCCATGCAAGATAGTTCTCAGGAAAAAATTATAATTGGCACTCAAAGTTAATGACTACAATGAGCTTTTATATAGCTATGTACGACATCAAATACATAATAATAATTTAAAGACCCCAGCAAACTTTGAAACTGAGTTATCAGACTTTCAATGCTGTGATAGAATATAAGATACAAACAAATGTAGAAGGATACATTTTGGGAGCCAATAGCTGCAGAGGCTTCTGCCTATGACATCAGGAAAAGCGTGGCACAGTAGAGGAGCTTACATCATGGTGACCAGGAAGCAGAGAGGAACCCATGCTGTTTGGGCTTTTCCCATCTGTTCCCAGCCTATCGCTGCAACTCATGTTCAGGGCAGGTTTCTCTCACTGCTAATCCCCACTAGAAATGTCTTCACCAATGCAACCAATACAGCTTCACTTGTCTCCTAGGTGCTTCTCAGTCCAGTGAAGTTGACAATCATGTTTCACCCTCACAAATACCTACCCACCTAGATTTTTAAATGTTTGAACATTTTGTTGTATTTTCTTATGTGTATGCTTTTTTATAAGAAAAAGAAGATAAAATTAAATTTCTAGGGGTTGGGGATTTAGCTCAGTAGTAGAGCGCTTGCCTAGCAAACGCAAGGCCCTGGGTTCAATCCTCAGCTCAAAAAAAAAATTAAATTTCTATACCTATCCTCTATTCCCTCCCATCCTTAAGCCCTTCCCCACACACATGCAGGGCAACTATGATTATGAAGTTGATCACAAGCCTTTTGACAGTATAGACACCCATGACAGTATATGGTGATTTGGTAAGGTTTTAGGCTTTACCCAAGTGTAAATATACAGACTACTTAACTTATCTGCTTCAACCAAAATTTTGCATTCCAAAATGTAATTGGCATACAGTTTATTCAATTTATTCTTTACCCCTATGGGTATCAAGGATTTCCTAGATTATAGGAAAGCACATTTTCTAGTTTAGTAGATACTGCCAAATAACTTCCAAAATGACTAAAATGATGCTGTGAGATGTCCTGTATGCTATGAATTTATGTTGCTATGATTGATTGATAAATAAAACACTGATTGTCCAGTAATCGGGCAGGAAGGATAGTGTAGGCAAGACAAGGAGGAGGAGAATTCTGCAAGGTGGAAGGCTGAGACAGGGAGACATTGCCAGCCACCACCATGGGGAGCAGGATGTAAAGTACCGGTAAGCCATGAGTCACGTGGCAAGGTTTAGATTTATAAATATGGGTAAATTTAAGATATAAGAACAGCTATCAAGAAGCCTGAGCCATTAGGCCATACAGTTTATAAATCATATAAGTCTCTGTGTGTTTGCTTGGGTCTGAGGGCTGCAGCAGCCAGGCAGGAATAGGTTAACTTCAGCTACACAATGAATTATTTGACTATCAGCATGCACATTTTCATATGATAATAGTTACCTTTCTGATATGCTGGTTGTTCCTAAACTGGTACAAGATGATTTGTAAGTAATAAATATTATATATGTGTTACCATGATAGTTATATGCAGAGAAAATATTTCCCCTAGTATTTACACTGTAGGTTTGATTAGTTCATGTATTATGGATTCCTTTAGCTTGAATGTGGTAGGTTTTCTTTTCTTGAGAAGTGTAGACAGGCAACTGTGGCTTTAGAGCTCGAATGCATGTACTAATGGCCTCACCAGGCCTCCATCTTTTATGGAAACTGTAATGATTACTGCCTCATACTGTTTTCAACAGAATCATATGAGTTAAATATATTATGTACTCAGAATATCATAAAATATATAGGATAGCACAACAAATATTGGCTCCATAGTCTTATGATGATGCTACTTTACAGCTTATATTTTTCATGTTGTATGAAAGAAATATTCCTTTTCTCTGTTATAAAAATATTCTCTTAAATTTTCTATTACAAGTTTCAAATTTTCATTTCAGTATGGATTCAACTAGAATTATTTCTAAGTGTGGTATGTGTAGGAAGCCTTTTTTTTCTCACATGGATAGTCATTTTTAGTAACATTCATTGATAGCTTGTGCTCTCCTCACAATTGTACCTCTGCTATGGATTCGGTGGCTTCCAGTGGAATGCTTGTCCACACCATACTGCCTTTTCATTACAACAGTTTTTCAAATGCCTCTACAGATATGACAATTAAAAGTCTCAAAATGTTGTTCCTATATGGGTCCATATGGGATTTATTTCTAAGTGTGCTATGTGTAGAAAAACTATTCTTTTCTTACAAAGCCATTTTTAGCAGTGTTTATTGGAATCTTAGCTTTCCCTTGCAATGCATGTATCTCTCTCATGACTTTGGGTAGCTGCCAACTCTTATTCCAGTGGCTTGTCACCACCATATTGCATCCATCACTCACTGTGGCTTTATACTACAGCTGTAGATGTACTAATGGGAGTCTTCCCTTGTTGGTGCTCTTCAGAATTTCCTTATCTTTCCTTTTAGGATCAGGTTGTGACATTTGGGAGAAAATCCTGTTAGTTCATTTTAGACTTTAGGTTTGATCTCGAGGCTGGATTTCAACCTTAGAAAGTTTTATTTGCACCAGATGTTGGGGAATATGTTGTGCAGGAAGAATTCTGGGATGAGATTTGAAGATCTAGGTTAAAATATCCATGTGAGCTCCCTTAGACAAGCCAACTCATGACTGTAGGCTTTAGCTTTACCATCTGTAGAGTACATGGGGCCCCAATCTTACAGTGACAGACCCAGGGCACCACTGTACAGGTACAGGAATGATCTCTGGGGAGCTGCCTCCTTATCCAGCCCTGGAATTCACTATAATCAGAAATTAGAATCTGAATCTATGAGAATGAATGTCACAAGTATGTTGAACAAGGTGTTCAAGAGATTCTCATGCTTGGTTTGATGGCTAGCTGAATGTGTCAACTTGCCACTAGAAATTAGACAACAGAGTCCAGATATTTGGTCATATGTTTTCCTAGATAGCTCTTGAAAGGGGTTTTCTTCTTAACAGAAAACATGAACTTTTATCATTTTATTTTTAAAGATTTATTTTCATTGTCATTAAATTACAACTGTATATGTGTGTCTGTGTGTGTCCATGTGTGTGTATGTGAATGCAAGTTCCTGATGAGTACAGAAGAAGGTGACAGCTCCCCTGCAGCTTCCATTACAGGTAGATGTGAGATGCTCAACTGGGTGCTGAGAACTGAACTCAGATCCTCTTGCAAGAGCAATACAGGCTCTGAACTGCTGAGCCATCTCTTCAGCCCCAAAAGATGAACGTTTAAATCAGTCAACTTTGAGTAAAGGAGATTAGTCTCCATAATGTGGGTGATTTTCAGCCAATTAATGAAGATTTGACTAGAAAGAAATAGCAACGTCTCCTGGGTAAAAGGAATTCTGCCAGCAACAGCTTTGAAATTAAACTGCAGGTTGGCCCAGGTCTCCAGTCCACAGCGCAGACTTTGGAGTTGCTGTTCTCCATAATCATTCAAGCCAATTCCAATTCATTAACATAAATCTCTTGATAGGCGATAGGCTGGAATACAGGTAGATTAATAGAGAGATGGCTAGAGATGGCTGCAGACATCCTAGCAATTGACTCTTTCTAGAGAACCTTGTCTAATAGAGAAGGTAAAGTCTGGATGCTTGCCTCCCAATGTTCCTGACACAATCCTGCCATGTATGATCCAGATGCTCCCTTTTGTAATGGAGCGATGGCTATGGTCGAGTTTGCAGAATGTCCACTTTGAAATGTTTTCCTACTTAAGAAAGCACCATAAAGGAAATAAACTGTTTCTATTGAGTGGGAGAGTTAAAGAGAGAAGAAATTTTATTTTCACAATGAGTTCAGTTAAGTGTTCATTTTAAATAAGGAGTTCACCTGGTAATTTTTTAAGGAAATTTCTATATATTTGGCAGCACAAGTGTCAGCAGGGGACTGAAATGTTAGTGCTAAATACCCCATTAAAGCTGGATCATAAATGCAAAATAGTATCTCTGAAATAAAAATGTCAGAAAAAAATACAAGATGTTTTTAGCTAAGTATTTAATTTACCTACATAATTTTAAAGACTTTTTTTTAAAGTGAGGCCATAGCCACAGGTAAAGATTAAGCCCATTTTTTCATTGACTTGGTCCCCAAAAGTATTTCCTGGGAGAGATTTAGTGAGGAATTCTACTGCATTAACCAATACGAGAGAGAGAGAGAGAGAGAGAGAGAGAGAGAGAGAGAGAGAGAGAGAGAGAGAGAGGAGGTAGGAGAGAGAGGCACTCAGCAGGAGAGGTTACCTTTTAAAGATTATTTCATTCCTGAAAACTCCCATGTGTGGTTATGAGGGATGGAAAGCCCCATAATGCGCCATGTGCAAAGGAGAATCAGAGAGTTGAGCCTGAAGGTGGGAAGGGGGTGTGGATGCTGAATCTCTGCCATCCTCCAAACAGAAGACTAACCACCCAGCTCTAGAAAAGTTGCAGTTGGTGCTCCCTCTACTATTTAGATCCCTTCTGGCCCCCCATAGGTTGCAGGATGCAGTAGCCTCTTTACTCAGCCTACTGATTCAAAGGTTACTCTCAGACACATCCAAAAGTAGTGTTTTATGAGGTATCTGTGCACCCAATAGCCCAATCAAATAGACATGGAAAATGAGCCATCATGCTCACATCCAAATAAAAAAGGAAGAAAAATGACTATATATGACTCTAGATTTTTATGAATAAATATTCAGGGTATGAGACCTCAGCACAAAGGATGGATGGTTAAATCATGTGTCTGTCATGTGAATGTCTTGAGACAGCAAAAGGCACTGTTTGTGACTTGGCTCTAAATTCCCAAACTGCAAGCCAATGTCCACTGTGGTGCTGACCAGGTCTCATAATATATATTTTAAAGCATACAAGCTGACTATGGCCAGAGGGACGTTGCTGACTTGGACTGAATAAAGGATCATGCCTTAGCCAGTAACTGCTAGGCTTAGAAAAGGGGCGGGGAAACATCTGTGGAACCAACAGATCCATTTCCTCACTGTGTGCAGCACAAAACACACAAAACAAAGACAGCTTGTAGCAGCCCGGAGAGCTGGCAGGGTGAAAGCTAATCTTCTCACGTGAAATATAATCTTGAACACACAGACACTTACAACCTTTTATCTTGACTGAAAAGTCTTTGGTGTTTTCAAATGGCTTTGGGATGTCTGAGGCTGAACCTGAACCTTGTGAGAAATTCCGCAGCTCGACTGGTACTCTCCTCTGAGGTTGAGGAATCTGTAAGGAGTCCACGGGGGAGGCAGGGAGAACGCGACATGAATATTTATCAGCGAGAATGAACTGGAAGAGCTTGAAGAACTTCTGTCCCCGGCTGTCTACAGACAAAAGACATATTCGAGGGACATTAGTGACATAACTATGTTTTAAGCTTCTGATATTTATGGATCTATTGCTTTTTTAATTTAATTTTCTTCACTTTATACAAGTATATAGTGTATGTCTCTCCCCATACCACCTCACTCCTCTTTTTCCCCCTTCCCTCTCCTTAGTCAGTCGTCCCCTAGACAATATTACTTCTACTCTCGTGTCATATATACATACATAATTTTAAGATTGTATCTAAAATCTAGGGTTCCAGCCAGGTGGTGGTGGCACACACCTTTAATCCCAGCACTCGGGAGGCAGAGCCAGGTGGATCACTGTGAGTTCGAAGCTAGCCTGGGCTACCAAGTGAGTTCTAGGAAAGGCATAAAGCTACATAGAGAAACCCGGTCTCAAAAAACAAACAAAAAAATCTAGGGTTCCATAAATGACAATATTTGTCTCCCTAAGACTGGCTTAATTTGCTCAATAGCATTGTTTCAAGCTCCATCCATTTTCTTGCAAAATGGCATAACCTTTATTGTAATGGCACCCCTCTTGCTAGTACCTTTCTTTGGCATATATGTGTTGTGCATGCATATATGTACATGTACATATACATGCATGTGTGTATGTGTGTGTATGTGTGGAGACCATAAGTGGCTGCTGCAATCACTTTCTGCTTTATTTATGAGGCAGGGGCTCTTGTTGACCCCAGAGCTGGTCATTTCTGGCTAGTGTAGGTACCATGCTTAACCCAGGGATCCCTTTTTCTCTGTCTCCCAAGTGCTGGGTAGTCAACCACTACGCTTTTTATATGGGAGCTGGGGGTCTCAACTCCATTTCAGTTCCCATGCTTTCTAGAAAGTACTTTATCCACTGAAGCATCCCCCCAATGCCTTCTTCCAGTATCTAGACAGGGAATTTCAGATATGTGCCCCCCCCAGCCCCATGCCTTAATCCTGTGTCCTTTTAGGGACCCCATGAAAAAACTTAGTCTTGAATTTCTCAGCCCCTGCTCAGCCCAGCCAACTTGTTTCATGCATATGCTGTTATTCAAATAGCCCTCCAACTCTCCCAGAGCACCTCCCATAAAGTCATTTTAATTCTCTAACCAAAATGTAGTTCGGCCTTTATTCTGCAAAGCTGACGTGTTTGGGTTTCCAAGCTCAATCACAATCTCTTTGCAAATGCTATTTAGAACCAGAGTCACGCAGCCAGAAACGACCCTGTTCTGATTTCCTAATTAGAAACTTCTCAAAGCTGGCGGCTTGATTCGACAGCTCCCAGGTCCACGTTCCAGCAACATGTTTTCCACCTCCTTTCCAGGTTTTGTTCGTCATTTTTTCCCTCTGGCTCCAAACATACAAATATCAAGTCGGAGAGGAACAAATCCTGGCACTGTTGCCTAGATGGCGGTGAAAGAGGCCTGCCCCCCTTTATACCCGGCAAGGATAGAACAAAATTGGGCTGTTCATAATACCGACGGGTAAAGAAAGCAGTGTTCACAAAACACACAGCGACAGGAGAGGTGTCTTAGGATTCGGATAAAAGGTCCATGACTCCAAAGGACTTCTAGATATTGGATCAGAATAAAGCACAACACCAACAGGGTATACAAAAAAACTTGCTTTACCTCCATTTTCTGGAGCATTTTCCTCTACAACACAAGGAAGCCAGTCTTTATGACATTATAAGATATGTCTTTTCAAGATAATTTAAGCATCCTCTAATGGTACAGGGTCTTGAAGTAGTTCAGTGTCTGCATCTGCTGAAATCTTACCCTTCTGGCTGGTGCAAATGATTTTTTATGAAGCTTTTCTTAGAGTCACACTAGCTTCTGAGCTAACACGGCCATTCGTTTTATGGAGTATTATAGATTTCACTGCTACAAGCCGAGGCTGCTGCAAAAACCGGGAAGATGCTCCCATTTCCCTTGAAGGGTGGTTAAAGTAATGCTGTATCAAAAGGGTCACCTCCATAATAGATTTTTCAATTGCCCAGAGACCTTGCCGACCATCTCTCTCAAATTAAACTGAATTGAGAGGCAACTTGGTCTACTAATAAGGAAAGGTCAAATAAATTTGTAACATTTGTCACTCAGCACTGCTCTTGTTCCTTCCAAGAGTCTGGGGGTACTGAGGGTCAGGCAGAGTGGCATGTTTCAGAACTCAAAGATAGAGCATTAATCTGAATCAGGCTATTCTACCCTTCTTTAAAGACATATAATGGTTACCATCTAATCTAATAAAAAACAAAAACAAAAAACAAAAAACTCTACTTCTGCTTCCAAACTTCTTAGGAGTTCCTCAATGATCTCATCCTCAGCCTCTCTCTTCATCACACCATTCAAAGGCATCCCCTCAATGACTACCTTGAAGGTACATATTGTGTTTATAATTAGTTGTTATAATTAGTTGTAGATTCCCTTCAATAACTACAACTTCACTGAGTAGTTAGCTAGGTTTTCAGTACCAGACATGGTATCCCCCTGGTTGAGTAAATTTTAAGTCCAAGTAGAGAGCTGGTGTTTTTGTTGTTGTTGTTGTTTTGTTTTTGTTTTTGTTTTTAACCATCAAGGTATGTGTGCCACTACTGAAAACATAGGTTTGTTGTGCCATGCTGGTCATTGGTGTGGTTCATAGGTGTCATAGCTGGGTAGGACTGTTGGTTGCCTCCCTCCTTTGGAAGCTCCCATGGCATCTTCTGTTATCTATAAAGCTATTTTTTTCTATGAGATTGTGTCCCCTAATGACATCAGGAGCTATTCCCACTCATAAAGTCTTACCAACATGACCACCTAGACATGAGTTGAACAAGGATGCTACCGATAACATGCCCAAATGGATCATGAGATCTCAAAGCTACACAAAGAACCACAGACAACTTAATAAAACTGTGAGCAGGGGAACTTGTCCTTCCTGGAGAAGAGCACAGTGCCAAACAACCCCCCCAAAACACATATGAGTAACAATTATATGGTTATTTTTAGGAATATATATGTATATGCAAATACATATATGCATGCAATAACAATTGATGAAAAAAGAGGTCACGAACTTGAAGAGGGTTTGGAGGGAAGAAAGGAAAGGGAGAAACATTGTAATTAAATTATAACCTTAAATATAAGCAATTTTTAAATTAAAAACATGGAAAACACAGGAAAAATGATGCACATTGTGAATTGCCCATTCAATAGTTTGTCAACCCAATATTTTCCCATTCTCCCCCATTCTTTCTTACCAATTTATTCAAGGTCCAGCTGTCCAATTTAAAAGAGCTTTCAGGTGTAGCATGAATCTTACAGAGTCTTATTAATAAGAACAAACCTGAAGCCAGGTATTTGGGTGAATGCTGGAAGATCAGAGAAGCAGAACAAGCCACAGCTACCTCACCTTGCCAATTCCTCAGCTGATCCTGTTTCCTTCGACTGGAAGCCTCTGAGTCCTCATCCAAATGGATCTCAGCTGAACTGCTACTCAAAAGCCTAAAAGCTTAACCCACCAAAAGCTTCTAGTTTCTGGTCTTCACACCTTATATATCTTTCTGCTTCCTGCCATCACTTCTTGGAATTAAAGGCATGTGTCACCATGTTTGGCTGTTTCCAATGTGGCCTTGAACTCACAGAGATCCAGAGGGATTTCTGCCTCTGGAATGCTAGGATTAAAGGTGTGAGTGCCACCATTTTCTAGCCTCTATATATGGTGGCTGTTCTGTTCTTTGTCCTCAGATAAGTTTATTAGGGTGCACAATATTTTGGGGAACATAATACCATCACATTTCCCCTTTTTTGTCTAAAATTTAAAAAAGCTTATAACTAATACAAGAAAAAACATCCGATAAGTATATACAATATATACAGTCAAGAATTACATTAACGATGTCTAGTCCATTAACATTTGACAGATTCAGATAAAAACTCCATTATATATATATATATATATATATATATATATATATATATATATATATATTAACAATGTCCAGTCCAGTAATATTTGATAAACTCAGACAAAAAATTTTATTACTTATCCTATTTAAAACAAGTAGTTCCTTTTTTAAAGTAGTTTTTCTTTTCATAATAGATTCAGTAATCTACCTTTTGTCATTTTTATATCTTCCCCTTTTTTCTTTTTAGAGTAGATTCAGTGATCCACCCATTTATTCTATTATTTCTTGATCTTTTTTCTCAGAGTAGAGTCAACTATCTACCTCATATCTATATTCTCTTTTTTCTTTCTCCGTTTTTTTTTTTAAACAAAACCTCTGAATCTAATCTCCATGTTCAGTTTTTTTCCTGACCATTAACAACTAACAACTTGTAACCAACCATTGTAAACAATGGCAATATCCAAAACTCAAACGACCAAAGACCACCCACCCCACCTCTTGGGAATGTGGGCATCATTTTCTTAAAATTGCTTCCAGCTTTTTGGGGGTGAATATATCTTTAGGGGATTCTTGAAAAGAAAATTGTTGGGTTAATTGTCAAGTCCTGTATCATTTGTTAAGTTCTGCATATTGGGAAAGTGCAGGGCTTGTCACAAGTCTTTGCTGGAGTAGTTTCTCAGGCTGGATCATCTCAGCTAGCCATCTCAAAATTGTCCTGACCAGTTTGTAGTCCAAAGTTGATCTTTCTATGGTGTTAATCAGCTTAATGGTTTTATCATAGTCCATGGGGAATGGTCTTTGTGGGGTCCCATCATCCTTTTGAAGATTTCAGAGTTGCTGTTAGGGGTGGTCATGGTTCCCTGAGGATTGTGTGTGTGTGTGTGTGTGTGTGTGTGTGCCTCCTCTGTGGTTTGGAGCAATCACAGTCTGATGAATGTCTGTCTCTCGGAACCATGAACATTCTTCCCTAGAAGAGAAAATCTTCCCAGCAATTTCTCCCCAGCATTTCTCTTGCCAAACTTTTCCAAACTGACCTTTGCCAATGCTTTCTTATAACATGATGGTCCCGGCAATTCTCTGAACAAGCAGCAGTGAACCCTTTGTCCCAGGTAGCAGCATCACCGCAGTCACCAACACAATGAGAAGAAGCCAGCAACTTGGAGCAGCAGCCACACTGCCTCCATGGTCCCACCACTGTTTGTGGCTCAGCCCCGGCTGAACCTATTCCTAGGTTGACCTCAAGCTCGGGATCCTCCTGCCTCTGCCTTCTTCAGTAAATCCAACCAGTGTGCCACCATTTTCTAGCCTCTGTATCAAATGGCTGTTCTGTTCTTTTATCCCAGATAAGTTTATTAGGGTACACAATATTTTGGGGAACACAATACCATCACATTCAGAGTTAGGGATGTAGCTAAGCTGATAGAATACCTGCCGAGCATGCATGGAGCCCTGGAGTTGATCCCCAGAAACATATGCCAGGCATAGTGGTACACACCTGTGATCCTAGCAGTTATGTGGTGGAGGCAGGAGAATCATGAGGTCAAGGTCATCCTCTGCCATGTATTAAGCTCAAGGTCAGTGTGGGATACATGAAACCCCATTTCAAAACATACCGTAAAACAAAAATATTTTTAAAAAATGGTTTTCCATACAACCAAGAATGGCTATATAAACCATGTTTAAAAATAGAATTATAGAATATAATGTCTGGGAAATTTTTCTTATTTTAGAGGGAACTTGTCTACCAAATGCTTTAACTTCTTAACCTTGTTCTTTACCTTTCTGTTTTGTCTCATCTTGGACTCAGCATTTGGAAGTATTGCAGAACTTCCACAGTGTTAAGGAACTCTTAAGTGCGGGATGATGAGTGAGTGAGATGAAAAGGCACTGGGCCTCAGCAACATGGCTGGCTTACTCAATGAAGGGCCTACCTAACTTTGGTCCTCTGTGGTGTAAGACTAGTGGACTCATTCCATTACTTGAGGCATGGCTTGTTGTGTTGTATTGCTCACAGCTATAACTAGATTATGAACCGTACATCCTTTTAACCAATGCAGAGACTCGGAGACAGTAGACTTGTCTGGAATATTTCCCGTCCAAATGCACTGCTCTGACAACTATTTCACCTCCCACCTACCTAGCCAGGGCCATCCCAGAGAGACAGAACAAGAACTGCACACACACTTTAATTTTTTTCTGATAATTTCATATATAAATTACTGTATTTATATGATTTCCATCCCTTCCTCTCCTCTGTCCAGCCAATTCTTTTCCTGTTCCTCCCTGACTCCCTCTCAAACTCATTAATTCTTTAATTGTTATGCACATCTGTGTATACACACATTTATAAAGAAAATAATCTCCTGTGTCTACTTGGTTTTGCTCATGTGTGCATGTATTTAAGGCTGAGACTTGGGACTCAATAACTTATCAGGAGCTTATCCCTGGAGAAGACTTTTCTCTTAGAAGCCCATAATTGCCTATAGCTCTTAATCCAAGGTCAGGGGGTGATGAGATTTTCCCAGTTCATATTGGCATGTCAATTTGTGTTGTCATTATGCAGGTCTTTTTTTTTTTTTTTAAGGAGGCCATATTTTGAGATTTCCTGGATGCAGATTCCCTGTCATATATAGGAGATGCCATCTCACAGCAGATGGGCTCTTCCTCTGGCTCCTCCTCTTCTATGATGTTCCTTGAGCCTTAGATGTAGAGGTTGCATTATAGATTTATCATTTGGGGTTGGGCACCTCGTGGTTAATTGTTTTCTGGAGTTTGACCAGCTATGGCTTTCTGTAATGGTGTCTGTCTGCCATTAAAAGGAATTTCTTTGATGAAGGGTAAGAGCTATGTTTTCCTATGAGCATAAAGATAAGTATTTATTGAGTTAAAATAATACTTTAGGAAAGTAACAGCAGTAGGTTTCCTCTAGGGTCCATGAACTCACCAACAATGAGTAGCTGGCTAGGGTTATAATACCAGGCATGAGTTCCCTACCATTGTGCATTCCATAAGTCATAGACAGCTGTTGGTTACTCTCAAGATGTAAGTGCCACTATTGCACCGTTGGAACTATCTTGCCATACTACTGTTGTGGCTCACAGGCTTTTCAGCTGGTGAGGACTGTTTAGTGCTTCTCTCCCTTGGCAGCTTGCATAGCATCTTCAGATACAGGGAAAGCTACACTCGGGGAGGAGACATCCAGGTCGGTTCTAGCTCCATTCCTCCAAGTCACACAGGCAATTTTTAAATGGATCGTTTTATTCAATTATAAAGGCTGAGAAGTCCCACAATCTGCAATCAAACATTGCCAACGGTGTATTCCAGTCCAAGTCAGAAGGTATGAGAATCTGGAGAGCGGATGGTGCATGCTGTAGTCTGAAAACAATTAAAGACTGGTGTCTCAGATCAAGCAATCGGGCAGAGGGAATTCTCTCTTAGCTTTTTTGTACTATTTGGGTCCTCAAAGGATTGGATGGCAACCCCACCCCACCAATACACAAAGGACAGAGTCTAGTAGTTGAAATGTTAAGATTATCAAACAAACAAACAAACAAAAATCCTCACAGACATGTGGTTTTGGTGTGAATCTGAAATGTCTCCCAAAGAGTCAGGTTGAAGGTTTGGTCTTCTATGCACCAGAAATAATCCAGTGATGGGTTTGTATTTTAATGGGCTGTTAGGAGGTGGTGGAACTTCAAACAGTGGGGCCTAACTGGATGAAGCAAGTCACTGAAGGTGAGGTTTTCAAGGGTAGATGTCGTTCCTGGCCCTTGCCTTGCTTGTCCTCTGCTCTCTCCACCATGGGCTAAGCAGCTTCTCTCTCTGTCATGATATTCTTCTCAACAGCAGTGGGGACAAGCAACCATGGACCGAAACTTCTGAAACATCAGCCAAAATGAACTCCCTTCCCTAGGTGGTTTCTCCTGGTTATTTTGTCACAGTGATATTAAACTGATTACCGTGTATACCCAGAAAAATATTTGATCAAATGTCAGTCTCAACATGGCCCAAGTTGACATAAAATTAACCTTTAGCACCACCTATAACTTCTCTTATGTCCATGTTTGATGGACACAGCGTCAGGGAAATCCAAAGCGTTATTGAAAGCATGCTTAGAAATGTAACAGAAGAAAAGAAAAAGTCACATTTTTCCTTAAGTGTTGATGGAGTTTTATACCCGTGCTCTGGAAGACATTGAACTAGGGGGTGGGAATTCTGCAAAGGAAATGTACTAATTATTCTTCCTATCTCTTTAGAATGGCTGAAGGTGAACCTGCCTTCCCATGGATGACCCACTGGCTAGGTAGTTGACATGCTAGGTGATAGACAAGTTTGGTGATTGACCCAGGCCAGAGATTCGATTCTCTTGACCATCAGGAGTTTCCCCCTGATGTGCTTCTAGGGTCCCTCTAACCATCCTGGACTGCTTTCTGCCTGAGTGCTTGCCTATGGCATCTGACCCTCGTCTATCTATGTAGTTGTTCTGGTCTGTCTTTAAAGCACTTGTGCTAGAACTTTGTCTAAGATAAACCCAAATAACTGTAAGTAGTGATTTGATGGAGTAATCTATGAATCTATCAGTGAAAATGATAGACACAGATTCATATATATATGAGAGACCATAGAGAAATATTATTGACCTTCACTGGGGTCTTAAATATGCAATCCCTGCATATTAGGTATCTGAATAAGAAAGCTGCAACTCTGTCATGTTGTCTACTCTGTGCATGTGTATGTGTGCATGCCTTCACACACACACACACACACACACACACACACACACACACACACACACACACACTCATTCAGTAGTTGATGGCTTTCACAGCTTTAAACTTTTATCTACCTGAGTGTTATCTGCACTGGTTTTTAAGCTCTCAGATGACAGGCAGCAATTTTACTGAGTTCACTTGACATCCCGGCATTACTCATCAGCTGAGCTTCAACAGTACTCTCCACTAACATCAACTCCCTGTATATTTTTACCCTTTAAGTAAGGTCTCAGAGACCAGAAGCACAGGCATAGCCAGGGAGCTTGTTAGAAATGCAAATCAGAAAACTTTCCTCGGAACTACTGACTCTAAATCTGCATTTTAATAAGGTCCCAAGTGCTTCTCCTCTGCACATGGAAGTTTTGAAAGCCCCGATAACAATAGTTTCAAACTTTAGTGAGCATCCAAATTTCACTGTTGGAAGCCTTTTGGAAAAACAAAAAAAAAACCAACCCTAGGTTCCACCCTTAAATTTTCAGTTCTGCATTACTGAGGTGGAGCCTGAAAATTTGCATGTCTAACAAGTTCAGAAACGATGCCAATGTTGCCTGGTTTGGGGCTGCCCTTTGGAGAACTTCGCAATTAAAGAATAGAAGAAGCAGAATGGCTAAAACCTCGGTGGCTTAATAACCAGAGGTCTGGAAATTTCCCTTCTATTCTGTGTGACCTTGAGAAAGTCTTCCTGGCTGCCCACTTTTCTCACAGGTAAATGTGAGATGTGAGGGAGCAGCCAAGCCCGGCACTCATGTTCTCCACATCTGTTTGCCTGTCTCCTTTGCCCAGCCGCTGCTGCCACACTGTCAGCGCCTGGAAATCAGGCATCTCATTTTAATTATCATTCTATCCCCAAAGAGACCTTAGAAGTCTCTTGGCTGAGTGAGTGAATAAATGAGCAAATAAAGGAGGGAATCCAAACTTGAGATGATGGTTATGAAAATATCTTTAAATGAAAGGTGTTTTTATTACCCTTGTGCAGGCTAAGTCTACTTCTGAGCCTCGTTGCTCTTGTTTCAAGGACACTGATAGCAATACCAACAGCTAAGACGCCTGTGGTGACAGTCTTAAAACTAGATGCAAAATACACTACTCATGAAGAAATCATACTCCAAATATTGACTCCAGGAGTTGTGGAACTCATGACATACAGCAGGAAGCCGAGTTTGATCAGTCTAGGGGGTTGCAGCAATAAACCAGCCTGAGATCACTCCAAATTTCCAGGAACTGCCAAGTGACATCTGTTTTCTGGGGCTCTGTTGTCTGGGTGAGTCAGAGGGCTTCAGGAGATTGGGTGTTGCAAGTTTTAAGCTTAGCAATTGAGTCTCTCTTTTTGTCTTCACTCCCCACTGTGTGTGTGTGTGTGTCTGTGTGTGTCTGTGTGTGTCTGTGTCTGTGTGTATCTCTGTATGTCTGTGTGTCTATGTGTGTGTATCTGTGTGTCTGTGTCTGTGTGTGTGTATCTGTGCTGTGGATATCACTCTGTATAAATAAAATGCTGATTGGCCAGTAGCCAGGCAGGAAATATAGGCAGGACAAGCAGAGAAGAGAATTGTGGGAGGTAGAAGGCTGGGAAGGACAGACACTGCCAGCCGCAGCCATGAGAAGCAACATGTAAAGACACTGGTAAGCCACAAGCCATGTGGCAAAGTATAGACTAACCGAAATGGGTTAATTTAAGATAGACAAAGTAGATAACAAGAAGCCTGCCATAGCCATACAGTTTATAAGCAATATAAGTTTCTATGTGTTTACTTGGTTGGGTCTGAGCGACTGTGGGACTGGCAGGTAAGAGAGATTTGTCCTGACTGGACCAGACAGGAAAACTCTAACTACATATCTGTGTGTCCATGTGTATGTGTGCATGCATGAGTGAATGCACAGAGCTGCTCACGTGCATGGAGGCCGGAGGACAAACTCAGGTGCTCTTCCTTAGGACCTACCTTATTTTCTGAGACAGTGTCTCTCATCGGCCTAGAGCTTGCCAAGTAGATTCCATGGCTGGCAAACAAGCCCCAGCTTGTATGTCCACCTTCACTGTGCTGACATGGAGATAACTAAGCATAAGCCACATACAGCAATTGAGCTCTTTTTTGAGGGGAAATGACTCAGAAAGCCAAGGAATAATGACAGGGACAGGGACAGAACACGTGTTCCTGCATCCCAGCCCTATCTGCATCAAACTTCCTTTGGTTCCTCACGTGACTGTAAGGCAGAGCTCCAAGCTTTTTGAAAACCATGCCTGATCTCTGTAATACTTGTAATGTGAAAAGAAACTCTCATCATAAGGGGACTAAGAGACAGTTTATTCTGAGGCCAAATGAGAATAACCTTGGCCTGGGAACAAAAATCATTCCAAATCCCAGGCTCCAACACAGAAGCAGTGTAAGGACATGTTTATAGTAACAAAGCAAATTATTCATAAACCAAGACACTTTGTATCTATGTTGGCAGGAACGTTATATAGGCAGGTTGCAACAAACTGGAAAAATCTTTACTGCAGGTCTCAGATGCTATTGGATAGTATTCTTAGCTTTTTGGTTGGCTGGAAAACTAATCCTCTGAACATTCCAAATGATGTACCTAAGGGTCACAAAACGGTCAGGTCAGGTACAAAGGACAGAGTAGACACATGACTATCAAGAGAGCAAAAGACAGCCCGAGATAACTTGGCTCTGGATTTGCAACATTCTAAATTATGGATCATCACTGAAGTTCTCACCAGTTACGGAGCCTTCTAGAAGTCTCAATTTGAAGGGGAAGCGCCCATCTGGGGACTTTCATTCACACACTCATCCCCTAGATCCTACGACTTCAAAGAGACTCCACCTGGTTTGCCGACTTTTCGTTCCCAGGGACCAGATGTAGAGGCAGCACCCTAGAAACACTCCCAACTACTCTGTGGTCTTGGAAGGCTTTCCTGTAGACCATAGCCTCCTCATGACTAATGATAAAAGTAAGAAGCAAATGTCTCTGTTGGTGCCAAGGAGTCAAGCTTGTAGAAAAGGAGATTTGATCAACAGCTCTATGTGGGAGAACAAGAAAGGAGTGGGGTCAGGAGCTGAGAAAACCATTTCATTGAAAAGGAGTTGATGCCCTTGGTACTTACGAACCCAAGTCTGTGTCTTTACGTTTTCATTTTCCTCTGCCTTGTACATCTTGCTTATATTGTTGGATTTTTTTTCTCTTTCTTTCAAAGAAAAATTCAGCTTACAACTGGGCTACAATGCAGTGGGGGTTGGTTAATGTTTAGGAAGAAGTTTGAGTTTCTCTGGTGAAAGGTGTTGGCTGCCGCTCAGAATCTTTCAGCTTTCCTAGTGTTTGTTGAGGTTAAAAAGTGAGATTAAAATTCAATTGATCTGAAGCACAGTTGATTGCTAAATTTTCACTTAATGTGTTAAAGAAAATAGCACATTACCATCACTAAAGTACTCAAGTATATCTGTAATATTGTTAAACAATCATCCAAAATACCTGAAGAAGGAGAAAAAAAAGACTATAAATCCCAGAGAAGTGGATATCAGATCCCACCAACAAATAATTATGAAGGCAATTGTGGATTCTGGGGAGATACTCCAATAAAATCCCATAGAATCAGTACCCTGTGTTTCAGGTAATGTATGTGGGAAAGCTGAGTACAGCTGCTACGGGAAATTGCATTGGAGATCAACAGCTCTAAGGAACAGAACATCTAAGTGGAGTCAAATGTGGGTGTAGCACATGTTAACACCCATATACTCACGTATGCAAATTAGTATAAACATTTGATAGGCTGTGGGAGCTGAGGAAGCCCTGAGGAAACCTAAAAGGAGTGGATGGCGTCCTGAGTGAATATCAAAAATCAATGCCTCCGGCCTACAGGGAACTAGCAAAACCTTCTTCAGGTCAGACTCAGAAGGGCAATGCCTTCCTCAGGTCCAAGCATAGGTGATTCAAAGGTTTGACAACTGTGTGCAAAAGCTAGCACCTGCAGCTTCCTCTTCCTGGATGTGTACGGCTGGAAACTGCCCAAGACACCTCCCACCCAGACTCGCTAATTCCTCTCCCTGTGCTGTTCACGATAAACACGCTGAGGTGTGCTGGGTTCCTGCAGCAGTTGGTGCCATGCTGTCAGAATGCACACAGCCCTCCTGACTCCAGCACTTCCTCAGGCCCTCACTGCCCTCAGTCAGATCCGGGTACCCAGCTGGGCAGGGTATCACTGTAGACGTCAAAGTATTTTGAAGGGCTTTTCCTTCCTTCTGATGACACCAAAGTGTCATAATTTCAAGGCTTAAAGCCTCTCTGAGAGATCCTGGAAGTACTTCCTCAAAGCATGCTTACTCTTGAAGGCACAGTCCCGACAGCCTTGGTGAGCGGGTCTCGAGACCTAGAGATTGTTAGAGTTAAGGGACTAGGATAATGGGATGGGGTAAACAGATGCCCTGATACCCACAAGAAGGATACAGATATGGATAATGCCTGCCCATGGTGAGCCATCTAATCCATTAGTAAGAAAATCAAAATTTGTCATCCATCTGCATTCTGTTTAAATAACTGTAATGGATCTGTGTCCTGTTATGAAATCTACCAGGCAAGGACACATTCACCACCTTGCTGCCAATTGGTATGTGGTGTGGGTATTCAAGAGCATTGGTGGGAATTGTTGAGCTTTTCCGAGGATCGGTTATCCAGGGCTCTCAATCCCGCGGTTCAGAACACTGATAGGGTGTACAGTCTCTGAGCTTAAATCTTCTCTTTCCAGCCTCCTGCCAGTTAAATAACCTTGAGCCACTTCCTCATTGCTCCCAAGCCTCAGCTTTATCATCTGTAAACTGTGAGTAACTCAAAGGATGGTTAAGAGAACAGCTCGAGACCGCACAAGGAAAGCACTTACCACATGCATAAGTAAGCACAGTTGGAAGACCTGGCTGTCACATTGTCCTCCTCCTCTTATTCCTCTTCCTCCTCCTCTTCTTTCATTTATTTTTGAAACCAGGTCTTGCTGTACAGCCCAGGCTGGCCTTGAACTAACAGCTATCCTCCTGACTCACATCTCTCACTTTTAAAATTAGGAAAGTAAGCACTTGAGGGATTAAGTATAAAAGCTGAATCTCAGCAGGATAGGGAGTTCGGTGAAAGAAAAGACAAGCACGGCTGTGCCGAGTCCATATGGAGCGCATCACGCCCGCCATTGTTTCTTACCCTCAGAAGGTTCTAGGGCCGGCAAGATGACTGTGACGGGAGTATCTGAGGTGAGGACTCAACACCTAAGTTTGACCCCCACTCCCCACATAGTAGAAGGAGAGAGCAACTTCTGCAAGCGGTTTTCTGACCTGCGCGCGCACTTGCACACACACACACACACACACACACACACACACACACACACACTGTAGCACATGCTCCCTTGCCCAAATAAATTAATAATTATGTTTCTTTTAAGTTCTATGGGTGCTGGGAAGATGACTCAGTTGGTAAAGTGCCTGTTACAAAAGAATAAAGAGACCTGGTTCTAGCTGGGCGGTGGTTGTGCACACCTTTAATCCCAGCACTCGGGAGGCAGAGCCAGGCGGATGTTTGTGAGTTCGAGGCCAGCCTGGTCTACAGAGCGAGATCCAGGAAAAGTACAAAGCTACACAGAGAAACCCTGTCTCGAAAAACCAAAAAGAAAAAAAAAAAGAGAGAGAGAGAGAGAGAGAGAGAGAGAGACCTGGTTCTTAGAACCCAAATAAAAAGTCAGGTGTGGCAGCATGTTGTCCGTGACCCAGAGCTGGGAGGGGAAGTAGAAGCAACTGTATCCAAGGAGCTCCCTGGCCTGTCTGGCCAAACAGTGAACTCTAGTCAGATACTTTGTTTTAAAAATCAAATTGAAAATTAACTGAGGAACACACCTGTGTTGTGGAATATTTAACTATGTAAAAATGTGTTACATTTGGTTATGCTATGGAATATTACTTTAACTGTATAAAGGTGTGTTGCATTTGTTTATGCTGCATTGTTTAACAACATAAAATGTGTTACATTTGTTTGTGCCGCATTTATTGAATTATGTAAATATGTGTTGCATTTGTTTCACCTGATTGGTCTAATAAAAAGCTGAAGGGCCAAGAGCTGGTCAGGAGAGGGATAGGCAGAGCTGGCAGGCAGAGAGAATAAATAGAAGGAGGAGTCGGAAGAAGAGAAAGTAACAAAAGAGAGAGAAGAGAGAATGAGGAGAAAGAGAGAGACAGACCCAGAGCCAGCCAGGCAGCTGCCAGATGGACAGACAGACAGACACAAGAAGCAGTGAAGGTAAGATACACAGAAGGAAGAAAGGTAAAAAGCCCCGAGGTAAAAGGTAGATAAAGAGAAACAGGTTAATTTAAGTTAAAAGAGCTAGCAAGAAATAAAAGCTAAGGTAAGGCCAAGCATTCATAACTAATATTAAGTCTCTGTGTCGTGATTTGGGAGATGGTTGATGGCCCAAAAGAAAAACCTGGTACATTTGGGCTCAAATAGAGCCCAAATTTCCACATAGGGCCTGCGATAGCTAAGCGGGGTGGGCAGTGGGGTGGAAAGGCCTGTACAATATGTAGAAACAGCAAGCTAGGCAACAAGCGTTGCCACAGTACAGGCACCAGCATCTCAGAGCTGGTGTGGTTGAATGTGGGTCAAACTCACCTCCAGACCAGGCCGGACGAGCTTATGGCTCGGCTCTCAAACATCCAAGAAGGGGGTGGAGCCAGCCACCAAAGCCAACAGTAGCTTAGCAGTTTAAGATTTTGCTCATGCAGACAGAAAAGGCTAGAGATATGCAGTAATGACAGGTCCAGATTGGGGAAAGAAAAAAAAAAAATACCTTCCTAACAAGTTATAGTGTGTTAGTGTGTTTAAATGTGTGTAGGCTCAGGAAAGAAAAGAAAATGGGTATAGATGGTCATAGAAAAAAGTAAATAGTTTATACATAATAAAAAAACAAAAAGAATAAGCCACATAGAGATGAGAAGTACACAGGGAGTCTGATTCTGTATGTTGTATTGATTTTGAATTCTTTGATTGCTGATGAGCAAACAGCAGCTGCTGAGAGACACAGGATTGTAAGAAGGGCTGCTGAGTTAAACCAGCCTAGATACTGTAGGAATGCCTTAACTTTAAAATGGAAGCCAGAAAATGTATTGCTTTTATTTTTATAAACAAAAACTTTTGTTTTATATAAACAAAAGAAAAATTATACGTTTGTTTCCACAGTAAACTAAAGGCTACGGATTGATTCAAGGTTGGTAGATAACAGGTTTGATCAGGGAAGACCCCTTGAAAATCTTGGCTGCAGACATAAAGAAACAAATCTAGAAAAATGACAAGACAGGTAACACATATTTTACCTGCTCGAACATAAAAACAAAAAATCATCTTTGGTTGGCTTGTGTACAATGCATAGTCCATACTTGTGTTAATGCAGAAATGTATTTTACGTTTGTGTGTTTTCAGAGCATTAATTAATGAGTGAATGAAAACTGGTGGTCCAGGTGATCCAGCCCCTCAGAGTGCCTCTGTTGTAGTTTCCTCAGAGTTCTGCATCCAGGACAGTTTCAAGGCTGCTGTCTGAGATGGCCCAACCTCACAGACTATTCCAGCCAGGACTTCAGATAAGCCTTGCACTTTCCCATTACACAGAGACTAGACAGCAAATGTTATTTAAAAAAAAAAATGAACTCCCCAAAGTTAAAGTTTGGGGAGAGTTTTGTTTTTGTCTTCCCAGGAGAATAAAAGCATTTAACTAAGGACTCTGAAGACCACTGGACAAATGAGACATCTGAAGAAGGATGAATCATCCAGAGAAAGATATCCCAAGAAAAGGAGTAAAACTGACCTAATGATATAGCACATTTCCAACAGGATAGCTAGTTTTCCCAGAACTTGACCATTATCTCCATTTTCTCAGGTTCCCTAGAGATGCCTGCACTCACAGACAACAAGGAGCAGTCTAGAGAACACAACGCCTACATTCTCAAGAGGTGGGGTGGGTGGTTTTGTCATTTGGTGGGTTATGGATGTTTGTCATTATTTAGGGGGGAATATAGGATAAAAAACAACTATTAACCTCAAATATTTTATATTGGTATGGATTTTGGTATATTGATACAAGTTTAAAGTTATTTTATTATATTGAATGTATGTTTCTACTCTTGGTTGGGGTATTGTGCTTATGCAGCTCATTTAAAAATGTAATGTATAACTAAGAAATGTGAGTTAGTAGTTAGTCACCTATAATAATCAAACTTGTAGTCATATTGGGTGTGTTTTCAAGGTTAAACATTAGATAGATAGATGTTCTTCAAATGCTTCAAAGACCTACAGAATATGACATTTAACATGTTTTGTTAACGTGGGACTTTTCATGACAGTGAGGCACTGTCATGTACCTGGCAGTACCAATTTACTTTAGAGAAGATGATGGGCATCAAAGAACCTCCATATGGAGTTTTCTTGCATTGTGGCAAAACTAGAAATTAGGGCAAGAAAGTCTTGACTGCTGACAGAATGCTGTACAAACTGGACAGGCAGGACACAAAGGAAAAAGAACTATCGAACGTGGCCAAGACAAGATAGGACAGTCCTTCAAAATTCCTCCTTCACAGAAAAGTCTACCAGATCTTCTAGGCCTATAGGCTAAGATTGCAGAGTTGTCCAGGTAGCCAGATGTCTTTGTCATTTTGACAGTTTTGAAAGTGGCTTGCATTACAGTATCTGTTTATTCAGGTAATATTATATCCTGGGGTCTTTGATGAAGTTGAAGACTAAATAATTATAGTTATAGTTTCCCTTAGTTGTGATGGAAAGTAAATTAGGTACAAAACTTTAGACTCACCAAGATAGGATTAAAATGGAGTATTTTCCCTTAATTTGCCAAATACAAATGGACTGGTCATTGTGAATGCAACCCTTACTTGTTAACAGTTCTTATTGTATTAGTGCTACTATGTTAAAGTTAAACATACTAAGTTTCATTTAGACAAAAAGGGAAATGATTTGGAATATTTAGCTATGTACATTTGTTTATGCTGTAAAATATTACTTTACCTGTGTAAAGGTGTGTTACTTTTGCTTATGCTGCATTTGTTTAACTATGTAAAGATGTGTTGCATTTGTTTCACCTTGCCTGCCTAAGGCACCTGATTGGTCTAAAAAAGTCTGAAGGGCCAATAGCTAGGCAGGAGAGGGATAGGCAGGGCTGGCAGGCAGAGAGAATAAATAGAAGGAGGAATCTAAAGAAGGAAAAAGAACAAAAGAGAGACGAGAACAAGGAGGAAGAGAGGGACAGACCCAGGGCCAGCCAGGTAACTGCCAGACAGACATGAGAAGCAGTGAAAATAAGATACACAGAGGAAGAAAGGTAAAAGAGCCCTGAGGCAAAAGAAAGATAAAGATAAACAGGTGAAGTTTAAAGAGCTAGCAAAACAATTAAAACGAGGATAAATCCAAGCATTCGTCGCTAATATTAAATCTCTGTGTCATGATTTGGGAGCTGGTTGGTAGCCCAAAAGAAAAAACCTGATACACACCTGATTGGCCCCTGACCTCCACATGCTCACATATGCGTGCACACTTGTATGTATGCATCCACACATCCGCAAGAACAAGTAAGCATATACCACACACAAAGAATTCTATGAGGTATTATATTATTATGTTTTATGTTTATATATGTTTTATGGATAAGAAAAGCTCAGAAAGATTTTATAATGCATATATGTGTGTGTGCCCAATATATATGTCATATATATGTCCTTTTCACACACACACATAATGCCACACAGCACATGTTGGAATTGGGATGTACATTGAGATCTGTTTGATCCATGTTCATTCCTCTCTTTCTCCATGTGAGAGGTCAGATTCTTATTTCCTGGGTTACACACTTCATATTGGGTATAGGGGTCTTAGAACAAATCAGAACACTCCAGAGCTACCATTACAGGGGAGATTTAATTATATCATAGAGGTACCCACAGGACTTTCACATTCCAGCTGAGATCCCAATATTAAAATGTTTCTTTCTAGCAAAGGCAGGGAAATATGGCTCTTTTCACAGCCCTAACGTAGCTGAGAATACTAATAGAGGAGAGAAATGCATGCAGGGCACACAGGGCAGAGTTCTAAGCAGACAGAGTCCAAGTGTCATGTAAACAAACCCAGAGAGAGGCATTTCTTGGCAATTAGAAGCAGGTATTTTGCAGAATGTGTTGGGGGAGCCAGTCACCATAGAAATCAATGGAAAATAGCTGGATTTAAAGAGAAACATGAGAAATTTCATGAACTGTGGTACAGAATAATCCCCACATAGCAAGCAGGGTGCACAAGCATCCATCGTTTGGGGGTAGGCTGCCCCTGGCAAAAACAGTATGACATCCACAGTGAGGGGCAACAGATCTGATGCAGAGCAGTTCCAGCCCCATGGAAGCTGCAATTATTTCTTTAATCACAGAGGGGACTCGGGTCTCACACCCCCCCGCATCCATCGTGTGTTCCTTGCGGTCCACACCCGTCCATGCTGAGGTTGAGGTTTACTGCATGGATTGGAGATGAGACCAGTGAGTTTGAATGTCACCTTCACCAGTTGCCTTCAGCGTGACCTTGGGAGAGTTCCCTAATCTTTCTGAGGGCTTCTGTTTCCTATGTGTAAATCTGTCAAAAACTTACAGGCACATTGTCCCTCGGGTGAGTTCACTAGGTCCGTGCCTGTATTAATAGTGTTCTCATCTCTGTGGTTAAAAACCCAGCAGAACTAACTTAGAGGTTTTATTTTGAATCATAGTTTGGAGGCTCCAGGCCACTATGACCAGGGTGGCTGAGGCCGCACCTTCTGCACTTCTGTGGCCATGCATCTTGTGGTGTGGCTTGCTAGCATCTCAAAGAATCAGAAAGCAGAGAGCCCAGCTGGAACCAGCAGATATCCCCTTCACATCCCTGTCCCCAGCAACCTAGTTCTTGCAGTGAGTCCACAGCCTAAGGCCTCTACGACCCCTCCATCAGGGCCACCAGCTAGGCCGAGTGTTTGCACATATGAACGTTTGAAAGGGCTTTTCACAACCAAACCATAACAGGATTGGAGGAGCTGGAAATAGCATTTGTATATAGTGAGAGCCTGATAAATCTGAGTTTTATTGTGACCTCATAGGGTGGTAAGAGGTAGGCCTAATGCCCGGCATTGTTTCATACTTGAAGTATTTTCTATTCACTGTTGTGGTGGACATTTATTTATCTAGTCCTAGGTTAACCCATCCAGGTATCATATGTCGGTAACTGACCAGGTAAACCCAACCTGATGAATTTTCTAATTACGTTTTATTATACCGGTGTTTTTCTGCATGTGTATCTCTACATCGAATGTGGGCCTGGTACTTGTGGAAGGACATGAAAGGCTGTTGGTTGGGTCCCCTGGAACTGAAGTTACAGATGGTTGTGAGCTGCCCTGTAGGTACTGGGAATTAAACCCAGTTCCTCTGCAACAGCAGCCAGTGCTCTTAACCAGAGTCCCACAACCTAATCTAGCACACAGAACAGGCAAGCAGAAAAGTGTTTCTACCCCCCCCCCCCCCCCCACACACACACCATGAGGAAAGCTCTTCTAAAGACTTTCATCTGATGTCTCCAGTAGAATCCACAGTACGAGATGATATGAGAGCGTTTTCCCGATGCCTCCAGTAATTGCAGGACACAAAGCACAAAGCCAGGGTCAGCATTTTTATCTGAGAAATCTCTTGGCTTAAAGGCCACCATGCTGTCTCTATGGCACGCGATCCTTGTCCCCAGACCTTCTGAAATTCTCCCTACGGAGCTAAGCACTGGTGTGCAGTGTCTTAGAAGACAGATTTCTATGAATAACCACCCCCCAACAAAAGCATTTTTAAAAATACTCATAACTGATCCTAAAAGGTTAAGTCAAAGAAAGTAAAAGCAGAGGAGAGAATGAGGAGACAGGCCACCCATCTACGTCATCAGTTAGGATTCAGAGTGAGGTTCCCACAGGCAACCATCTGACGGGTAATTTACATGGTCTACATTAAGTAATAAAGCAGCCACAGGCAAAGAAACCCTCACTTACAGAAATACTCTGCAGCTACTGCCTCAGTAAAGCAGAGAATGCAAGGTGCCATGCCATCCCAGGAAAATGTGGGCACGGTCCAGGAACAGAGCCAGGTGAAAACGCCTCTGTCTTTACCCTGGAGATACTGAAGTGATTAAGAGACAAAGAGAGAGTTGGCACCCTGAAGTCCATGATAAATAAAACAATATGCACCCTGTTGGGTGACAGATTAAAAAACAAAACAAAACAAAACAAAAACAGCAGAAAATGTGTTGTTCTCAGCCTTTCTCCATAAACTCAGGATGGAATCATCAACCCAGAGGCAAAGTATCCATGAAAAGGGCTAGTGAGATGGCTCAGTGGGTAAAATCATTGCTGAGGTCCTGAGTTCAATCCCTAGGACATATAAGAGCAAGTTGTTGTCTGACCTCTACACACATACAGTGCCACAGCCCAACCCCGAAGCACATAAATATAACTTCCAAAGAGCATTTTAAAGAGCATCCATGATACCAAATAACCCAGCGTCAGGTCTGCTTGCATTTCCATTCTGAAGAAGCAGCGATGTCACTCCCGCCATGTTTGGATGCTTGGGCCGTTGCTTTGGTGGTCTTGAGTGACACAGAGCAGCGACACAACTGAACCAAATCAAATAGGAAGTATCCTCAGTCAGACCTCGCTCAGAACTGTTATCACACAGGTAGAGATAGCATTATGGCCAGCCAGCCGCTCACTCTGCCAGAGTGTCTGTCACTCAGCCAGACTATCAGAGTCCCTAGAGAAGATTTTGAAAGGTACTATCTGGCTCAGTGAAAACCCAATTGAAAGTAGTTACCAGATGACCAGACTTGGAGCCACCCGACCTGTCCCAAATGCAGAGAGAACCTGTTGGCTCTAGGACTTGATTTTGACACGACTATCAACCATGTTGATTATTCCTGGCAGGACATAGAGAAGGGAAATTTATGCATGTCCTCCTTTGGATGTAATGAGACATTCCATGAACTGAAAACCTGGGAACCCAATTATAAAAACCAAATTACTATTTTACTCACTGAGATAAAATAGCTGTGGTCTCATCAACCTTGCCCTTTGTAATTTACCTTATCTCATGGATTCCTCAAAGTAGGAAACACATTTGTTCTATTTAGGGATTTGTTGGTCGCAGGTAACAGAAACTCAATTTAGCCCAAGAAAACAAGGCAGAACGGGGTGAGGGGTTACTATAAGGTTATAATACAGGCTCACTGGAGTTATGCCCGGGGCAGACGAAACTGATATTGCAATAGGATCTCTCACTCTCTGCAACCACTCCTCCCTCTTTTGGGTCACATGCTCACCCTGCTCTGAGCATCCTCCATTTAAATATAGAGTGATGTGATTAGGTACCAGGACTAAAGTGAGGGACAGATTGCTTGATGGAAGATACAAGCAAAGGGTCAATCCCCTACAATGTGGCACACCCATGTATACTGTTATAACATCCATTTGCACATAGGGAGACTGAGATAGGGTTAGAAGGGCTGAGTCATGCAGCTAGCAAGAGGCTTTGTGCCTTCAGCGAGTTTGGAGTTGCAATTGGTCACCTTCAACTCACTAGCTGTGGGATCACTGGCAGAGTATTTAATCTGTGTGCTTCAATTTCCTTGCCATCAAAATAGGCTCGTGCCAAAGGTCTGTTTTTAGGCTTAAATTGAATGAGATCATTTCTTTGACTTGTCTAATTCAGTGCCTGGGATGTAGCAGCACACACAAAGCTAATAGCTTCTCTCTGACCTTTGAAACCATGTCTTCGCCTGCATCTCAGTTTCATCTCTGAGTGACACGAGTCTTCTCTGTTCCTCCACTCCCAGACTGTCAGCTCCTCAGGGAACATGTCTCATTTCTTCAGCGTCCTGGCCTGGGCTGGCCAAGCACGTTGGTAATCTCTTCAGATTCCTGTGGAATCAGACTGGCTGAATGAGTTCTGCCACTTACAGGCAAATCCTCCAGGATCATGCACCATGTTTGTGTTCCATTGTGTCTTCCCCTGGCTGTTTCTCTGGGGACACCAAGCTGATTCCCCCCTCACTCTCCATTCTCTCTTTCTCTCACGCAGCTCCACCTGGAGGCCAGTGGCTTGAGTTTGCCAGAGAAGACAAATTCATTCCAGCACAGCACTTTAATTCCAGATGACTCCAAATGAAGGGACAGAACCCGAACTCTTGAGTCTCTTATTTCTGTGGTGTGTCATCGTGACATTTCTTTGTTAGGAGTGGGAGATAATATCGAGATCTGAACATCCTTACATCACAGAGGAAGACTGTTAGTGTGCTAATGTTGGTCAACTCACAATCCTTCCGAGGTTATATGAAGTCTGAATGTCAAACAGCGGCACACAGAATTCTCTTAGACACATTGTCAACTTTGAAGGCAGATGCAGCATCCCATGCATTGATAGGAAAGGAAGCAGAAGGGAATTCATATTTGACAAATACTATCAGGTGTTGGCATTGAATGAGGCACTTTTCATACAGCATCTCTCGTTGCCCCCAGCAACATTGCAAGGTTGCTAATATTATTCCAGTTTTATAGATGAAAATTGCCAAAGTTAATTGAGTCTGGCTGTGCAATTAGAAAGGCGATGTACTGAAAACCAAGAAAGGAGCTGCCATTGGCAGTATACTAGGTCAGTCTTGCTTCCCCACATTGCCATTTTCCAAACTTCACAAAATGCAATTTAACCGAGGCTGACTGAAAGAAAAACTGATCGCCAAGGTGTCTAGCTGAGGAAGAACAAAAGGGAAGTCTTGGTTCCAGACAAAGCCACTGGGTTGACCATCCCCGAAACAGAAACATTTGCAGCACTTTGAAGCCACCAAACGGTCATTCTAGCATGCTTGAGTCAAATGGATCAGATCAAACTGGTCCCTATCCTTGCAGGTCCTTGACAAGTTACTCAAACTTGGTGCGTGTCCATTTCCTCACTTGCTGAAAGAGCAAATACCATTTGTTATAAAGATTAAATGCAATAGCTTATGTAAAGTGCCCATTGCTTAGGAGTGTGTCTGGCTCGTTGTACTATGTGACCTATCACCAATAGTGGATAATTGTAAGGAAATGGGGACTTTTTTAATCACCAGAATTGCTGTGAAGATGGCCAGTAGACAGCCTTTCTCAAAAAAGGGACAATTCCTACCAAAGGCCTGGGTATCTGTATGCTGTGGCCATGTTCGTGTTCAAGAGGCATGCTGCCATTGGGACCATGGTGTCATCTGGACCAGGGCTTACACCCAAGGTGGCCAGGTTGGCATCTGAGGCCCCTGCTGCCACCTAAGGCCATGATGTCATCTGGGCCATGATTGCTGCTGAGGGTCATGTCTGGGTCGATGGTCCTACTGCAGCCAGGGTCTGTGTTCACAGTGGTGGTGCCTGATACCATTGGAGCCAATGCCACCAATGCCAGGGTTCTGGGCCATCACCTGGGGTCAGGTTGGTGTCCACGGGCCTTGTTGCTCTGGGGTCCATGCTGATCTAAGTGGCTTATGCGGCCACCTGGGGCCAAGGTGATGTCTAAGCCTGAGCTGCTGATGGGGACCATGTCTGGGTCCATGGTTCTACCACAGCCAGGGGCTGTGTTGATGTCCATGGGGCATGGTGGTCAATGGTACTACCAAAAGCAACTACCCAGGGTCTAGGACAAAACCTATGGCCATACTGGTGTGTCTGAGGACCTGCTCAGCTGCATGGGGCCATGGTGTCTTCTGGGTCTGAGCTTTTGCTGTGACCCATGTCTGGGTCCATGGCCCAATAAAAGTCAGGGTCTGGCTGATTTCCATGGCTCCTGTTACCACAGGGGGCCATAGGAACCATGCGTGTTGAAATCCCAGGGCCATGCTGAGCTAGCCCTGCCCCTCATTGACCCTAGGATAGCTGGTCCTGCCCCTTGCTAGACACTGCAGCAGGAAAGCTGGACCCATCCCCCCACAGGAGAGCTGACACCCTCTCCCCACACTCAGAAGAGATGGCTTCATCCCATACCACAGGCCTGGGAAATCTGGCTTTGGTGGCCTGGGCCTAGGAGAACTGGCCCTGCCTCTAGCCTGAGGGGGCAGCCCTAGTGGCCTGGACCGCCTGGCTCAGCTTCCACCCAAATCCATATCCTAGACCTTGGGTTGGCCCACCCTAACATCTGTGGCCCATTTATGACCTGCTGGAGTGTGCTGAAGGGACTGGGCCTGCAGAACCATAGCAGTGTGATCTCTGTGACTCAGGGCAGGATATCCAAGGGGATTCAGTGAGGTCCCAGTGATGATAGCATGTCAGAGGTATTGAACCAGACCACAACTCATTGCAAAGAACACTTTGTGGGCGGGGCTGACAAGACAAAGCAGGTAAACTGAGTGATACACTGCAGCCACCAATGCCATTATGATGAATGAAGAGGTATTGGAAAGATGGAGAAGCAAGGTGAGTTTTTGTTGTTTTGTTTTTAATTAACTTTGCTGCAGGGGTGTGTGGCAGATATGGGGGGATTGAGAAGTCAGTGGGATTGGGGTACATGGTGTGAAATTTCCAAAGAGTCAGTAAAGAATTATGTAAGAAAGAGGGGGAGAGAGACATGATTTATTTACAAATAGCAGTACTTTTACATGTATACAATAGTGCAATAATATCCTTAAATAAGGTTTGTTCTCCTAAGTGTATAAGGACAGACTGCTTCCCATTGGTTCTAAACACTGATCTCACATGTTCATGATGTTTAATTCCTTAGCAACCCCTGCTCTGGGCTTGAAAAGAGACGTAAAATTTCAATCAAGAACACAATTTTTAAAGAAATCTATCACGTTGAAGATTAAATATAAAAAACACTTTCTGTGTAAAGTTTCTTCTCGTGTTTTTCCTTTTCTACAAATTCCAGTTTTTCCCCTACTTCCCAAGTAACAGGAAGGCCAGAGGCTTCATGGGAAGGAATGGGACTTTCCTCTCTGTTCATCCAGAATCTCATCCTTTCTCCTCCCTCTCTTTTGCCCTCTGGACTAGTTAATACTCACCGGCAGGAAGACTTGACAGTGATAAACTCCATATAGAAAGGAATAAAAACATGCACTTCTGAGTTTTAAAGAACAAGGGCCCAGCTCTGGTGTCGGTTACTCTGTAATTCATAAGCCTCCAGTTCTCCTAGTCCTGAAACTCCATCAGCTGCAAACATTCCCTGCCCGGGGTCACAGTCTTCTACATCTACAGCCTTCCAACCCCCACATCACTACCCTGTGCACCTCATCCACAGCTGTCTCCACATTGGGTCTTACCATTGGCAAGGAATTTTAAATCCTGGTTTCAAACAAGGTGGGGGCAGGCTTGTGTTCCATTTCATGGCTGACTCAGACAGATCTCAGTCTTCTTTTTCCAGAGGAATCTCAGAAGGCAGGCCACTTGGATTGCTACAGCAAGGACCCAGAATTTCTCCCTGCCTCCTGCATAGACTTGTTCTTCCTGTCCTGCATTCTCTCTTTTTCCGACCCTCACTCCTTTTTCTCCTCTCAAAAAGGGGGACTTGGATCAGGAGACCTACCTCATGGTTGATCTCAGTTTCTAGGCTTATTCATTTTGAGCTTTGACTATTTCACTATTTCAAAGTTTGTCTGTCTGCCCAAGAAATAGACATGCTTTCTGGAAACACTAACATGTATTTGAGCTGTAAAAATGTCTGATCCTTGTAACACAGCCGAAAAGGACTTTCAATTCTGGCTGGAGTGTAGGTGGACACAGCCTCCTAACATAAAGAGAAGGAAAACGGGGTAAATAGCAAACATCACGAGAGACACAAAAGACCTGAGCTCAAATCAGAAGGCCAGAAGCATCAACTAGTTGCTTTCTAGAGAGCAGTTGCTTGTTTGGGGTAGAGACGAAAGATTAGATTCAGGCCAAGCAGAAGCACTCAAATGAAGGGACACAAGATCAGAAAAGGATTTGATCAAAGCACAGGAGTGGCATGATGGACTAGAAAATGGGAGAGTGTAGAACACACAGTTCTCTCCCCTGCATTTGGTGTGGAGAAGGCTTAACTAGGCTGAGCCGGAGCGACGGAATGGATTCTCCTGTAATCTGTAGCGCTTAGAAATGAAGTCCCAACAGAAAAATGAGTTTGAAATATAAGTGCAAGACAATTCTTCCAGAACCATGTACCAGTCTGTGGGCCACAGTAGAGCAGAGCCTCGTGGTACAGAAGCTTGAACCACCCAAAGAGTGGAACTGTGAAAGCCAAAGAGACAGGGTCCTGCTAGAATTCCCATTGAAGGCCCCAACATGGTTTTGGGAAAAACAGTTAGCCCAGGGATGCACTCAGACTGACCCTAAACTTTACACCAATCCCAGACCTAGCGTGACCTCTGCCTGTCTGGACTCCAGAGAAGAAGAAAGAGCCATGTTACTAACATGAGATTTCATTGGAACACTCTGGGGGTTCTTTGGTTGATTGATCCATTTGGTTTGGTTTTCATACCCATACCTGTAACCCAACTCAGATTGATTAACATGAAGTGAGAACTGAAGATGTGATCCATAGTCAAGGGTTTAAAAGTAGACAATAGAGCACTCGCTGGTTTTCCAGGAGGATCCCAGCTCAATTCGCAGCACCCATATGGAGGCGACTCCAGTTCCAGGGGGTCCAATGGCCTCTTCTGATGGGCACCAGGCACTCACTTGGTTCACAGACATATATGCAGGCAAAACACTCATACACATTAATACTAACTACATACGTTTTTAAAGTAATAAACAAAAATCAAACAGTAGAGGTTAAGCCAACAGTCATGCAGCCCCCAACAGTCATGGCTGCATTCCTATAACCTCAGTGTTGTGCACGAGAGGCAGGTGGAGCCCAGGTGCTCACTGGCAAGCCAGCCTAGACAAAATGGCGAGCATTTGGTTCAACAGGAGACAACAAGTAAGGTGGAGAATGATAGAGGAAGATCACTAATAAACCACATACACGCTTGTGTGCACGCACACACATACCACTTAACAATAGAAACAGACATATTTATACTTCAAATGCATGAATTAGAAGAAAACTACTTTAAAATAATTAAGATTATCATTTTAAAGAAAAAGAAGAACTAAATATGGGTTCAAAGATTAAGAACTTCAAACAAGAATGCAAGGATGTAAAAATCAAAAATGGGCTTGAAATGCACAAATTCTAACATCAAGAACTCATTAACTCAGAAAAGACAAGAACAGGTTTCATCGTGTTTTGAGACAGGATGTCACTATGTAAGGCTCAAGCTGGTCTCTAATGCACAATCTTTCAATGTCAGTGCTTAAGAGAAAGAGGCAAGAGGATCAAGACTTCAGAGATATCCTGAGCTAAATAGTGAGGTCAACCTGAGCTACACAAGACATCATTGAGAGAGAGAGGGGGGAGTTGTGGAGAAGAAGGAGGAGGAAGAGGAGGACAACGAAGAAGAGAATAGATTTAACACGATCCATTTTTAGTCATTTCTCGATTATGTATGAGGCATCTATTTTGAGATTTGATATAATTATCTAGAAAGCAGTAAGTCATGCCCTTTGGTGAAGAAGCACCTTGGATGTGAAATTTTCATTTCTGAGCATTTGAATTTAGGATGGTGGCATATTCCCCGTCTCTTGGTTTCCTCGTCTCTAATAGAAAAGCAGTTATACTTCTCTGATAGAGGTAGTGTGAGAACAAATAGACAGAAAGAAAAATATAGGGCAATGGCTGGTGAGCCCAAAATACACGGTGGTTATTATTAACACTCTCTAGCGTCACTCTCCACCCCAGCCTCTTAGAAGCCACACTACCACTGTGGCAGCAACTTAGGTGGTAGAGTGACATTGGCTTTTAACTCCAGTTCTGTCAGGGTGAATCTGCAACTTTGAGTAAGATCTTTAAATTCCCTGTAGCCTTGCCTCTCCCCTCTTTAAGATGAGCACAGCGCAGAACCGTGAAGGTGTAAGGAAGCCACAGGTGAAAACACTTAGGTTGATGCCCGGAAGATGACGAGTACACTCCCACAGATTTCCAGAGACTATGTAAGTAAGAAGATGCTAGCCATTCATTCTAAGGCCTCTGGTGACACTTCCCATTCTCCCTAAAGGAAAACCCAAGTTGTTTCGTGTCAGGTGTAGTATGCTCCAGATTCATTACGTCCTTGATCTCACAACTGCTTGTGACTGTCCTGCATACTCTTACACTAGGCACACAGGCTTCACACTTCCTCAAGCGCACCACCAGTTGGGGGCATGGCAGTCCCAGAGTCAAGATGCCACCTTTCAGAGAGCTTGTGGCTCTGTTATCACCCGCTCCCACCCCCCTTGCTCCTCTACCACGTGGGGCCTGCTCTGTTATTCCTGAGCACATTCAGTCCCCTCTAGTGTCTCACTACCCGCCCAAATTCATCCCTTGTCTCACTTCCTTAACATTCTTGCTTTTTTAATTTTTTGTGCTTTTACTGTATACCTTCTCCCACTCCCATGTAAGCTCATAATATTTTTTTGAACACTGTTATAATCCTCATCATCTAGACAACTACCCAAATGCATATTAAATACTCAAAACTTTATTTGAAAGTTGGCCGCTATGGGTATTCAGTTTTTCATCATTCCCTTTCCCTTCTCCATTTTTACTAATCATTGGAGTGTGGATACGTGTTGGAACTCAATATGTATCATATCTCAGTCATCTCTTCCTCAAGAAATTCACCCGTGAAGTTGCTGAACTCTGCCAATCTCTTCTTTCACCCTGTCAATAACCCTCTTCAACTGAAGTCCATTGAGTGAACCTTTGTTTCAAATCTATGTTTTTCTACTAGAGACAAATCAGTAGATATCCAGTCTATTTCTGCTTGCCTCTGTATTCCTAAACTTAGTACAACGCTTGGAATGTAAAACACACTTAACAAGTAAATGCGCAAGTGAATGAATGATTCCAATAGGCTTCTAATTGGTTTTGTCTATAGCAAAACTAATCTTGTGCATCACTTGTCCTCTCTGGCTGTTCTGTGATTGCTGCTTTGTTAAAACGGACAGGATCTGGCACTGTGTGTACCATCTCCTCACTGACACTGCACTGGATAACATTCTGAGCTATGAGTCAGTGGGTTTTCACCAGGGTGTGTTGAACATACCCATGGGTGTGTGTTCGGAGTAAAGATTAAAAGAGCAATCAATTGTCAGTGAATAAAAATCCACTTAATATGGCTCAGGTCTGTGAAGATATCTAATTAATATGATACACTAAAATCATACCATAAGGAGGATCTGAGAGATTAGTCTAGCAAGGATCAGAATGAAGGGAATACACAAGCATTCTTCGTGGGAATGGGGTGATGGTAGAGCCGTTGTGTGACTAAGAGGAAAGAAGGGCCACTTATTGGGAGTCTGGCATGTGTCAGACCCCGCTGAAGATACTCTGAATTTATAATTCTATTTGGACCAGAAGTGTGGTTGGGGGGGGGGGGATTGGCAAATGCTGGTGTGCAAGTATTTGAAATTAGCAAGCTGCAGCCTTGTCGGCTTCATTTTAGCTGTGTAAGCTTGAGCAGGTCAGTCAACGCCCCCAGCTTCTGTTCCTACGTACCAGCCAGTATGAAGATCAAATGAAATAACAAGCATGATACTGTCCTTTGGAAATACTGCGAACAAGTGTACAAGTGTGTGTGGAGGTGGAGGGCAGGAATGAGAAGGGGAGAGAGAGAGACCACAGTAACGATCTGTCCCTTTGGGCATCGATATTCATTTCATTTTCCCTGGTGAAAGGTTAGACCTGGGCTAAGGTCACACTGAGTCAACTTATTATCCACTCACTTCCTGCAATTTTTAATCCAACAAATACACTAAACACCTGTAATGTGCCAGACTCCATAAGGCTGTAGAAAATGAAATGAACTAAATATGATCCCGCCTCATGGAGTTCACACTTGAGAGGAGGAAGCATATGGGCACAAAAAAATAAAATTAAATTCAAGACAGAATACTCAGAATATTATAAGCCAGTTACTAGGAAATCATATTCAATAATTCATTTAACAAACACCTGTTAAACACCAAGTATGAGCCAGGCGTTATCCTAGAACCCGGATAGAGAGTAGTGAACAGGGAATACATTGGGGCTTATACTCTAATGTATGAGAGCAAACTGGAAATCCATTCGTAGATCATTGCTGTATTGGAATAAAATAAAGCTGGCTGAAAAAATGGCTCACCCCGTAAAGGCACCTGTCTGTGGAGACCTGAATTTGACCCTTAAGATCCATAGAGAAAATGAGAAAATAAACTCCCACAAGTTCTCCTTGGACCTATGGTATACACACACACACACACACACACACACACACACACACACACACCTTAAATAAATAAATACAAAATCAAGTATTGTAAAATAAAACAAGGTCACACTGTTAACAAGTCCTAGGGGCCAGAAGGGCTCTGATATACGAGCTGAGATTAGAATGATAGGAGGCACACCTGAGATTACCAAGATCATTTACAGAGCGTGAAACTGAGGGCTGGAAGTGGCGGAAGAAAAAGCTGGTAGGTTTGTGCCCCACAAAGAAATAATGAAAATATGCTATGACGGTACCTGAGGGCAACATTCTCGGAGAGGCGGCAGGGCAGGCAGGAGCTGAACGACGCGGGCATGCGTTACTTTTCTTGTGTCTGTGACCAGATACCAAGGCAACTTAAGGAAGTATTCACCCCAACTTATCACCGTTGGAAGCGTATAACCCACATGGCTGGGAACATATGACGTAGGGGGTGTGCGGTGGGTATTCACATTGTCTCCTCAGTCAGGAAGCAGAGAGAGAACACTGTGCTCAGCTCCTTTTTCCCTGCCTCCCCACTCCCCCGTACACCCCAACTTTAGGCTTTTATTTACAACCATCATTAGTCAGTTTTTAAAAGGTTTCATTATTTATGTGTATGAGTGTGTCTGTGTGTGTGTGTCGGGGGGAGGGCGGTGTATTAAATTCAAGGGCCAGCGCATCAAATCCTCATGGAGCTGGAGTCACAGGAGGTTGTGAGTCACTCCCAACATGGGTTTGGGAACTGACCTGGATCCTCTGCAAGAACAGGAAGCCCTCTGAACTGCTGAGTCATTTCTCCCGCCTCCCTGTTTCCCCCTTTTTATTCAGTCAGAGACCCCAACCCACGGAGTGATGCCACCTGATTATGATCCATCAGAGCCTCAGGTAAACCTCCGGAAACAGACACATCCAGGGCTCATACACCTTCCAGGTCATTCCAAACCCGGGCAAGTTGACCGTGAAGACGAGCCATCAGGGCAGGCAAGGCTACATTCTGGCTATGGGAAAGAACTGGGTCTCACCAAAGAAGCCAAGACAAGCTTTAAAAAGGAGAAGTGGAAGTATCTGATTCACATTTTAAAAGAGCAACCTGGTTGCTACCGTGGCGAGGACTAAGGACCCTCACCGCGGAAAGATGGAAGCAGAAATTGCAGGCAGGATATTTTGGGCAGGCAGGTGAAAGATAATGAACGGTGACTGCCCCTAAGAGAGGAGCGGTGTGGACAGAGAGAAAGGGACAGATGCAGAATGTTTTGGAGGTAAGCCAGCAAGACGTGGAAGAGGAGGAAAGAGACTATTTCCAAATAAAGAATGTGACAGTTCCTATCTTTAGTTCAAACCCCTTTTATGTCAAATGATAAAGCAGCTAATAGATCGATTCTAAAAATATACCTAACGTGCACTTACGCTAATATTAAAATTCTGTGGGCCCTTAAAGTTTTTCTATCATAAAAACAGTACATGCTTATGAAAGAAAAGTATCAGAGACAGAAAAACAAAAATAAAGAAGTAATTCTGTAGACTGTGCTATATATACATCTCTAAGAAAAATTTTTTTTCTTAAAAAATACGATTTTGATCTTGCATTGTGGGGGTGCCAGATCAAATTTTATCTCTCTTTCTATAGCATATTTCAAAGACTGCGATTTAAGCACACTAACACAATAGCTGCCTGTAGATCTGTTCCGTATTTCAGAGGTGCCTTCCCAGGGGCCAGCCAGAGCTAATAGAGCACAGATTCACCTCAGCCAGACCTTAAGAACTACACAATCGATTCCTATTTGTGTTTTGATGACGATGATGGAAGAGGTGGAGGAGGAGGGAAAACCACAGCTATTGACAGCAATAATTGCCTGAGCAAGGACTGAATAATTCAGGACAGTGGGGAAGCTAGTTTGGAAAGCTTTGTCAAAGGGGAGTCAAGCCTGTGGTTAGAATCCAGCTGATGTGCGCCCTGTCTCAGTAGGAGGGCCCTCGAGTTCTGTTATTTTTTAATGTATTTGCGCCTCTTCCCCAGCCGGGTTCCCTTTTTGGCCCTGTCAATTTAAAGACTAGGATGCAGTCGATCGCGGTACCGGATTGGCGGGAGTGATTAGTTAGGGGGCACGGCAGGGGCACAGTCCTGCACGGAGAGGAGAGCCTCGGGCTGGGCGGGTACTCCCCCTGCTCGGCCGCGTCCCATCCCAGGCTGGTGAGGTCGGGCGAGCCAACGAGCTGTGAAGTGCCAGGATCCAGCTCCGTGCAGAATCCTCTCCCCCGCCGCGCACAGTAATGGATCTCTGCGTCCTAAAAGAGGAAGATAATGCCGGGTTTAGCTTATAAATAGATGGTTGCATGCTCTCTCTGCGAAGCATTGATTGAGACAGCCAAGCTGACTATTGATCTAATTTTAACTTACATTTTAGCCCTCACGCTCCCGCCTTCCTGTCCGTGCTCCGGGGAGTGACGGGCACTACCCAGTGCGACCGCTAGAGGGCGGGCTGCTTGTCTTCCTGGCTCCACCGGTCTAGCCTCTGTTTATGCAGACTAAACAATGCTGGCCTTCATTGAATCTGAATAACAGAAGAGTTTGATTTTCTCGCGCTGGGATGACCTCATCACTCAGGAAAGTCAGAGAAAAACGGAGAATTGTATGACAGGCAGCGGGAGGGAAACAAAGCTTGCAGTTCGCCTCCTCCTGCTCCAGTACCTACACAGAGCACCAGAGATGTGCTTCCTACACGAACCCACAAACCCACGCAGCAACAGGAAGGGCCGGGCGAGGAGAATGCGAAGTTCTCGGTGTCCTGGCACTCTGTAGCAACCACCGTGTAAAAGGTTTATATCACCTTCGCTCTGCCTCTACTGAGCTGCTACCAAACGCCAATACACGGGTGGCCTCCAGGCAAATGATTAATTTAAAAATATTATTATTTCAGACCAGCCTGGGCTAGAAACCGAGTCCCTGTCTCAAAACAGCAAAAGCAAACAAAATGCTCACTGTATGCATATTCGTTATCTCTAAACATAATTCATAATGTCCAAGTCTAATGAGTAAGTCCCAGCAATTTCATACTACTGGTTTATAAAGCAGGCCTTAATAGGGTTGGGAATAAAGCCCACCACTTCTTATTACCTTTTCAGTTGTGGAGTATTGATAGAGTATATGTAGAGAGTGGGCAGAAAACAGACTACATACCTCTCCAGACGCCCTCTCCCCTCCGCCCACCCCCGTACATTTGGATTTGACTTTCCTGATGGAGTAAAACATTATGAGTAAGAGCATCTGTTGCAGGTCAGGCATTGCACCAGCCATTATAATCACATTCATTACCTCATTAAATCCTAAGAAAACCTATCAGATTCTATTATTAACTCATGTTAGAGCTTAAGAAGCAGGCTACAGTCTCTGCCCAAAGTCAAGTACCTAGAGAGGAATAGAATCCTTGTCGTCTCTGTGAGGGGTTGTCTAGATCAGGCTAGCCTACAGGCAAGCCTGGGGAGGGGGGACTTTTTTCTTAACTAGGTTAAGTGACATGGGAAGACCCAGCCCACTGTATGCAGTACTATTCTCTGGGTTTGGGTCCTGCGCTGTATTAGAATAAAGCAAGCAAGTATGCGTGGATTGATTTCTCCCCTCTCTAGACTGTGGATGTACCCTGACTAGCTGCTTCATACTTCCACCACCATGACTTCCCCAGAAATAATGACTATAACCTGGAATCGAGAGCTAAAATAGGCCCTTTCTCCCAAAAGTTGCTCTTCCTCAGGATATTTTACTGCAGCCACAGAAATGGAACTATAATAACCATCATGTTGCTCGGTAGCCAGCCAGATACTAGCAGGATTCGGGGACATTTGGACTGGGCTCCTTTCTCAGAATCAACAGTTTGAAAAAAAGCAAAGGCCTGGAATTGGTGTCTCGTATCTCCGGTCCTGGTGTGACACCCTGAAATGCCAGGAAAGTCATTCGTGGATAACTATGAAAACCTGGTTTCAGGTTTTCTAATGAAGTGCACGGACACCATCCAAAGGACCACATAAACCAGGCATGGTGGCACACACCTATGACCCAGCTCTCAAGAAGGACCGGAAGTTGAAGGTCACCCTCAGATACATACTGAGTTCTATTTTGAAGCCAGCCAGGATACATGAGACCTTGTCTAAATGGACAAGAGCAAGGACCTACCAATACCCACTCCTGTAAGAGTTGATCCAATGAGCCTGTCAATCACCTAGACAGAAAAAAAGTCCCTTAGGAAAGCTGTCCCGGCCGGGGCTTCGGAATTAAGCCTACCTGAAGTTTGTGCAGTTGTCTCTATGGCCATTGTGCACTCGTACCTCTTAAAAGTCACTCTTTTCTCTGAAAAAAAAAAAAAAAGGAGGTCACAAGAGAAGTCCAGAATGAGTTCCTGATGGTGTCTTCAAATATCTGCTATGGTGGTTTGAGAGAAAGTGGCCCCCAAAGGGAGTGGCACTGTTAGGAGGTGTGGCCTTGCTGGAAGAAGTGTGTCACTTTTGCTCAAGCTCCCCTCAATGTGACAGTCAGTTGACTTCCTGTTTCCTGCAAGATGATATGTAGCCACCGCCACGTCTGCCTGTACGCCACCATGCTCCCCACCATGATGATGATGAACTGGACCTCTGAAACTGTGAGTGAGTCACCCCAGTGAAATGTTTTCTTTATAAGAGTTGCTGTGGTTATGGTGTGTCTTCACAGCAACGAGAACCCTAAGACAGAAGTCTACCTCTGGAAACTCTGCATGGCTAAGCAGAAAAGAGTGCATGGGAAGAAAAGATGGCCATTTTCCAATACCACGGCCCAGGCCAGACCCAGCTCTTCACAGGGAGAACTCATCAAGGAAAAAGACTGTAGCAAGTATTATCACCGGCAGCATCGTCCATGAACATAGCTTGAAAGTGTGGAGATAATGTCACTAAAGAGAGAAACTCCCTCACTTCGCTATTCAGCCAACAAAATATATGCTTACAGTGAACGGGCCATTTTGGTGGAAGGAATATGGTGTTAAGTCAAAGTGTACCATCTCCTCAGAGAAACTCATGAAGGAAAGAGGTTATAAAAATAAAGAAACAACAAAAAACCTTGCCATTATAATTTGTGATGAAAAGACAAGGTTTTGGAGAAGGAGCCAAGAAGGGCTAGTTTGAGACAATGACATTCAAACAGGGAGCTATTATGGCATGTATGGGAGCAAGCAGGTCAGTGTATGAGCTAGCCCACCATGGAGCAATTGAAGAAGCCTTGAGAAGGAAGTAGTGTTAGGAGAACGGTGACTGACTGGAGAGGAGGCTGAGCAGCTCACATAGGATTCTTGCACACCAGGGTGAAATGAACATCTTCAGTGCAGTCGCAAATCTCTTAGAATACAGACAACAGAACAAAGGAAGCGATGGTGCTTTAAGGTTGCTTTCTCTGAGGTCAGGAGAAACTGGGGAGGTGGGCCTGGAGACACTTCCAGGGAGTTAATGCATTCCCTGTTCAAGGGGAGGTGTTGGGGGTTGGATTAAGTGATGTGCTGGAGAGAGAGAAAAGTGGGTGGACTGTCTTCAGTGTCTGGTGACATGTTAGTGTGATTGATTGGCAGATAAGGCTCATATGGCCTCTCTGTTTCTGGCTTGAGAAGCTGTACTGAGTGAGATCTCATATTTTAATCAGGATGGCACCAAGAAAGAAACAGATTGAGCCACCTCCCCACTCAAAGAGAGAGGGTTGCTGACCACCCAGAGAGAAAGATAATTCAAAAGCAAGTCTTGAATGGTTTGACACATCTTTATTGAACTGATTTTTCAGAGCCAGACATAATGGCAAATAATTATAACCCTAACTCTTGGTGAGTTGAGGCAAGAGTTCAAAGTCAGCCTCTTTTCATTGTGAGTTTCGGGACAGCTTTTGCTACACATCACCCTG